>NC_141601.1:52260405-52520705 GCF_047967505.1 Dipteris shenzhenensis
AATGACAAAGATGTGGAAGCTGCAGCTCTCTTTACTAATAGCCGAAGCCTTGATATATCCTATGCAATGCAAATATACGAGGCTTTGAGAGATGGTAAGAAACCTGTGGCAAGCAATATGGTCTTGCGCCCAATAATGTTTTGTCCAACCAAAAATAGTTTTTTGGATCAAATAACATTTACAGGGCCTACACATTTCGAGGAAACCTTCAGTCAATTCTTTAAAGACACTCTTAAAAATATTCCACATGAACAAGGCGAAGAGGCACAAGGTGAGAATATGCTAAAGGAAGTAAAGAAGTAATTCCTCCTTCATTGCAGATTCCAGCCCATTGATGGTCAACATTGGGCTTATGCTTGTAATCAGATCGCAAGGGAAGCAAAGGAGGGCAAAAGACTCACTCTAGAACAATTTGCAAAGATAAGTTCATTCCATTATTATCCTGCAACAATCTGTATATTCAAGCATGAGATCAAGTATTTGATTGAGTCCGAAAGACTTAATCATTATGTCCATGGAAAGCGTAAGATATCCTCAACATCAGAGGTCTTACAGAAGGCAAGGGTTATATGGACAACATTTGGTTCTCCAAATCCTGATTTGAAGCGAAAGGTCACAAAAGCAGATGCCGACACACTCACGAACTTCTATACTTCTTTGAGTGCAGTTGTGCCTAGGGGAACTCAAGAGCGAGAAGAAAGTATGACAAGCCTCAAGGTGGTGAGGGACAGATATGCCGACTACACTTCTATCATATTTCATCCTGTTGAAGTGTTCAATGAGATGCTTGAAACGTGCATTTCTTGTGAGCGTGGACAGCTGACCTATGAAGCTCCTTTGTTTATCTCCGGCAAGTCAAAGGTAATGGATAAGAAGGAGTTGATGGCAAGGATGTGGAGGCCTATAAAGTACTTACCTGATAAGTATGCATCCATGGCAGCACAAAAAATTTTAAAGAAAGAATGGTTTTTTGGAAAAAAAGACAAAGACCACTGCATGGAAGAATGCATCAATGTACAGGTGAGGCGTGATGCAGTGTATAGTGCCATTAAGTATTTGCTGTCAGAGAAACAAATTCCACTTACTCATTGTAACATTGACTATAATGTGGTGAAGCATATAGCTTCTTTGTCAACACCCAAGGTAAAGCTATGGGCAAACAGGTGGATTAAAAAGGATGAAGATGGGTCGGAAATAGTAACCTCTTATATGAGAAAAGGAATCCCACAACAGGTGGTTGCATATGTGGAAAGATTAATCAGCGAGATAAGAATGCCGACAGATATGCACCAAAGCTTTCAATTCAATGTAGAGGTTACGGCAGAGTCTGGAAAGCTTGTGAACTTCAGGGGAGTCTTAGAAGATGACTTCTTCAAGAATGAGTCAGCATGGGATAAGCCACAACTATTCTTTATCAATGAAGTTTCTAGCGATGATATCCATAACTTCATTGATAGAATAGTATATACCACCATTAGCAAAGTGGCGATTTGCAACATTGTCATTTTTGTTGATAAAAAAGACAAAGAAGCCATGCAGGTTACTCTAGAGCGAGCATATTCATCAGATTTGAAGATCTATAGTGGTGTTTATGCAGCAAAGAGAGGCAAGAATCATTCTTTTTGTGTATGCGGAGTCCCAACCCTGATCACTCCTTACAAAAGAACATAAGAGGGAATTCAAATAATTTGAGATTGATGCTAGAAGAGCAAGATATTCCCAGGTCCATACATTATCAAAAAAACAACTATGGAAGTCCTGCAAAAAGTGGGAGTCTCTTGCTTACCATGATGGAGAATTTGCTACCGGCAGGTTGGGAGGTCACCTTGTGCAGGATGGGATATTTATTTGAGGATCTCCTCAGAAAAGGCAACTCCACAAATATTATTGAAAATAAGCATTTCATGGCTTATTTCCAGCTTCAAGCAGATCTAACCATAGGCTATGAAAAAGAGATAGACCACAAGGACACCGATGACATGGATGATTACCTTGAAGATCATAATGTCCCAGTTGATGATGATGAAAAGATGGACTTACATGACCCGTTCACAGAGAGGTTGGTGGATGAAGACAAACATGATGATGCCTTCTTTGATAATTATGGCTCGCAGGGTTATGAAAAAAGGCCACTACGACAATACTTAGCAGTATGAAATCTCTATTTCTCAACTAAATACAATTTTTTAAATAAGATTTAAATTTAAAGATAATGAATCTAATCTCTCATATTTGTTTACAGGCAATAGAGGGAGAAGAAATGGATGAAGTCAATACGGAGGCACTCCCTTCTACTTCAACAATGCAACCACCTCTAAATTTGATTGAAGAATCAAATTTAGCTGCATTGGATAAAATGGAGAGCTCATTTGAAGTTAGGATCGTTTGGAAACGAGAACCTCAGTATTTAAGCTTTGGTAGAGAGGAGGTTTCAATCCTCTCCAATCCTTTAAAAGAGGTTAATGACAATGTTATCTTGGCCATTCTCAGGTAACGTTTGTTTATTTGTTGCTACTTCAATGAGCTAACATTTGTTTATTTATTCACAGTGTAGTTATATATCAGTTTCCTAGTGCAGAATGCAAATCAATTCTATGAGCTAATGTTTGTTTATTTCTTGGTGCAGTGTAGTTATTTCTCAGCTTCCTAGTGCAGTGCAGCATCGTGTCTATATGCTCGATGCTCTCCTTGCTTCTATTCTTAGCTCTCCTCAAAAGACTATAGAAGATGTTTGTACCTAGTTAAGCCCTTTGAATTTAGATGGGGTGCGAGTCATCTTAATGCCTTATCATGAGGCGTAAGTATCAACTCTAACCTTATTTTTACTATTTCTTTGGCAAGTTTGTGTAAAACAATAATCATTTTTATTCTGGTCGTGTAGCTCACATTGGAGTCTGATCTTCTGGGACCTTGAACTCAACTATTTATGGTTTGTGAATTCAATAGAAGGCTATCATGCCAACTCCCCAAGGTAATTATTCTCTTAATATTTTTGATACTTTCTTATTTTGTATCTTATGATCATGACATATTAATATATTTAATATGTCATGATGGACAGTGCTACATATCGACTAGTATCTGTTGTCAGAACAACCACGGAGCAACAAGATCAAGTAGAATTCAAAAGACATCTGCCAGTGGAGCAAAAAGATGGACACAGCTGTGGGTGGAGAGTTGCCTACAACTGCATGTTGTTTCTTAGAGAGATTTTTGATTTGGAGTTACCAGTCAAAATGGAATCATATACAGAAGCCGATCTGCTAGCATTTCGGGCTGAGAGTATTCAACATCTAATTACTACCATTGGGAAACAACCTGAAAATATAACTACATTGCAGCATGTATAAAACCTTATCTTTATACTTGTATGCTTGTTCAAGCCTTTAATTGGGATGTGTAAATCTCATAACTTTTTTATATTTTCCTCCAAGAGGAGAAGAGACTGAGTCTAATGAAAGCATGCTATCTTTATACTTCTATGATTATTTAAACCATTATTTTTATTTGGGATGTGTAAATCTCATAACTTTTTAAATTTTTCTTCCAAGAGGAGGAGAGACTCACTCTAATGAAAGCATGTATGAAACCTTTTTAAATTTTTGCTCCAAGCGGAGGAGAGAATCACTCTAATGAAAGCATGTATGAAACCTTATCTCCTTGTTTAAGCCTTTATTTGGGATGTGTACATCGCATAACTTTTTTATATTTTTATGGCAGAAGGAGGATGTGGAGGACATAGCAAGTGAAGAAGAATACGATGTAGACTACTCTCTCAATAAGATGAGTCATGAAAATATGAATCTATTGGAGCAGATTGGAAGTTCATTCACCGCTATGTTGTTAATTCGACAACAACCTCATTTTTTTGAATTTGGTGAAGAAGAGATTTCAATCCTCTTGAATCCTAAGAATGAGGTTAATGTCAAAGTCATTACAACCATCCTCAGGTTTGATGCAGCCTTTTCCTTGGCTTTATACTTTGCTTATTTTGATTAAACCCAAGAAGATAATACTTTTTTTTTTAATATAGTAATGTTATAGCAAATTTTCCGCAAAATATACAAAGCGTTTCATATATGCTCGATCCTTGTATTTCGGAAGTGCTTAGCAACAAAGAAGAAACCATAGAGGATCTTTGCAAGTGGTTGAAGCACGTTCCTATGAATGATGCACGAGTTATTTTTACAACATATTATGAGAAGTAAGCATCAAACCCTACTTGTTTTTTCTATTGCATTGCTAGAATTGTCTCAAACACAGTAATTATTCTTTATTGATAATACAGCTCACATTGGAGTCTGGTAGTCGTGGACATCCTTGCAAAGAAGTGCTTCTTTGCCAACTCAATGACATCCGTCCATGGCAATGTGTTAGAGTAAGTATAGACTACACTTGTTGTCACTTCTTGACATGTAGATTGATATGCAATGCACATATTCACTGTTGTTATATGTTTTGATGTGCAGATCAGCTCGAAAGTTAGTAGGTGCTATCGACATAGTAATGCGGCAATGTGACTTGGCACAACAAATAGAGTATATAACATGTCAGGTATCACATCAAGAGAATAGCCACATCTATAATTGTGGATGGAGGGTGGGCTACAATTGCTTTTTGGTACTTGGTCAAATTTCTGAGATACAAAATGACACCACACTGTCAACATATACGGATTTGCATCTCTATGCATTTATAACATGTACCATTCGAGCAATCATTGATTGCGAAATGAATGCCGTCAACAGTACAAAGACTCGGTAGACTTCCAAAAGCGTTTAGTAGTAGAGCAGGAAGATGGGCATAGTTGTGGGGGAGAGTTGCCTACAACTGCATGTTGATTTTCAAAGAAATTTTCTCACTTAAGCCACAGATCTCATCGGAAGACTCTTTGGAGCTCAAATATTCAGAGGAGGATATACAATTGTTTAGGGCTGAAATCATTCGAGACCTAATTGCTGCCATTAGAATACAACGTGCAACTGAAGCAATATCAGAGCTTGCATTTAAGGAAGAGGAGACTCAGTCTACTATGAAAGCACTACACACTACAGAAGAAGTAGAGACCCAGTGTACACCTATAGCACCACAGCCTCCACTGGAAGCATCAGAAGAGTTGCCACAGCCTCCGCTTGCATTTAAGGAAGAGGATACTGAATCTACTCCGAAAGCACTACATACTACAGAAGAAGTAGAGACTGAGTGTACATCTAGAGCACCACAGCCTCCATTGGAAGCATCAGAAGAGTTGCCACAGTCTCCACTAGAAGCATCACAAGAGTTGTGATGCATGTATGATGTTGTGTTTGTAGTTTTTGTTGATTATACACCAATTTGTGACTTATTACTTAAGTGGCATTTACTGATGATATTTATATAATTATTTCATGCACACAATTTTATGATATGAATGTGTGATGATGTGATTATTTGGAAATAAATCCTTGTGTGATGAGAATTTTGATATGAATATGTGATGATGTAATGTTTGTAATATATTTCTTCATGCACACAATTTTATGATATGAATGTGTGATGATGTGATTATTTGGAAATAAATCCTTGTGTGATGAGAATTTTGATATGAATATGTGATGATGTAATGTTTGTAATAT
Source organism: Dipteris shenzhenensis (assembly GCF_047967505.1). NCBI lineage: Eukaryota > Viridiplantae > Streptophyta > Polypodiopsida > Gleicheniales > Dipteridaceae > Dipteris > Dipteris shenzhenensis. The sequence goes on from NC_141601.1 coordinate 52,266,021, forward strand.
ATTTCTTCATGCACACAATTTTATGATATGAATGTGTGATGATGTGATTATTTGGAAATAAATCCTTGTGTGATGAGAATTTTGATATGAATATGTGATGATGTAATATTTGTAATATATTTCTTCATGCACACAATTTTATGATATGAATGTGTGATGATGTGATTATTTGGAAATAAATCCTTGTGTGATGAGAATTTTGATATGAATATGTGATGATGTAATATTTGTAATATATTTCTTCATGCACACAATTTTATGATATGAATGTGTGATGATGTGATTATTTGGAAATAAATCCTTGTGTGATGAGAATTTTATTCAGTTGGACAGTCTCCACTCACTTAAAGTAGAGCATTCCCAATGCTTCTCTCACTTTATTCCAACCCTTATCCTTAGATTCATCTCCACTCACTTAAAGTAGAGCATTCCCAATGCTTCTCTCACTTTATTCCAACCCTTATCCTTATCATATCGCTCTCTCTCTCTCACTTGTAATATATTTCACTCGCAAGTATCAATTCCCAATGCTCCACTCACTTAAAGTATAGCATTCCCAATGCTCTGCAAAATTTTATTCAGTTGGACAATCTCCACTCACTTTATTCCAACCCTTATCCTTATCATAGTGAACACATCGTGCCTCTCACTTTATTCCAACCCTTATCCTTATCATAGTGAACACATCATGCCTTAGTGCACTTGTATTCTTCCATCCTAGTCCCTCCACAAACACTCTCTTATTTCTTACATCCTAGTCCTTCTGAGTAACTTGTATTCTTCTATCCTAGTCCTTCCACAAACACTCTCTTCTTTCATCCATCCTGATAACTTGTATTCTTCTATCCTAGTTCTTCCACAAACACTCTCTTCTTTCATCCATCCTAGTGCTTCTCATTAACTTGTATTCTTCCATCCTAGTCCTTCCACAGACACTCTCTTCTTTCTTGCATCGTAGTCCATCTCCCTTTCTTTATCATCTCCCCACCCATGGATGTCCTTGGCATTGTCGAAGACGTGGAGTTCGGAATTAACAATCTCAAAGAATGGATTGCTGACCAAGGAGCACAGAGAGAGGCCATAATTCGACAAGGTTCTCCTTTGACACACATGGAGAGAGAGGAATTTGCTACACAAAGGCATGCAGAGAGGGAGGAGACTCTCAAGATAGCAGAGAGTGAAAGACTTTTAAGACGTATGATAAAAGCACAACAAGATCTCTTAGACTTCTTAAGTAACCTGCGTTATCGCAGCTCTCGTCATGGGCGATTTGATGCGGATGCTGAGAGAACAATAAGAGCCTCTCAGAGAAATTATAAAGAAACAATTTGTGATTGCTTAAATTTCTTCTTCGCATGTAATTATGTTGAGGATACAGCTGTGGAGGCAGTGAAAGATTGGGTTGTTGAGAAGATAAGAGAGACCAATGATGAGATCTTCTAGACTTTGGGTGATTAAGAAGATAAGAGAGACTGCATTAAGGTGTTTTTTGACACCATATGGCTTTGAGTAATATGATCTACTTCTTGTACAAATGTGATGTTAAGAGAGACTGTATTAAGGTGTTTTTTGACACCATATGGCTTTGAGTAATATGATCTACTTCTTGTACAAATGTGATGTGCTCTTTTTGAAATGTACTCTAGTTTTCATAACATGTCACGCCATTTTTTCTAATTTGATTTTTTAAAATCTTACTTTTTGTCTCTTTTAACAATGTGATGTACTCTATTTTTAATGTACTCTAGTTTTAATAACATCTCACGTCATTTTTTCTAATTTGATTTTTTAAAATCTTCCTTTTTGACTCAATGTTTTGTTTTATAAGAGCCTCTTTTTTTTAAATGTTTTATCCAAAATTATCTCACAAAATGAATTTGGACAGTGCAAGAGTCCAAAATTAATGAAATAGGTGTTGATACGAGAATCTAGCCCAGAGTATTGCCATTCAACGGCAAATTTCGACACTAGAAGAACTTCAGTCAGTCCTACTTGGTGAAGAACTCAAGACTCAGGCCATTCAAGCACGTAAAGGTCATTCTAATGATCAGGCATTCACAGCCTCAGACAGAAGCTGAGGCAAAGGCAGAGGAAGAGGTAGATCATATCAGAAAAGTGGTCATCATTAGCAACAAAATCAAAGTTAGCATCAACATCAACATCAACATCATCCTCAGCAACATCAGAATTAGCAAAGAGGAAATCATTCCAATCAAGGAAGATTACAAGGACGAGGGAATGCATCCACCAATGTATCAAACATTCAGTGCAACTACTGTCACAAGTTTGGACACTATGAAAGAGATTGCCGCAAGAAGCAGTACGATCAAGGTGGTCAATCCAGCAGTAATCGAGGGAATTCCCGAGGTAGAGGAAATCATCGTGGTGGACATTCTAGTCACAGTCATTTTGCAAATGAACATGGAAATATGTTTCTTGCAAGCGAGGAAATGCATCAAATTGATACAGTGTACTCAGACACTGATTTCAATCCCAAAAAGGATTTCAGCTATCAAGTCGACCAAGTGGAACAAGATCCTTGGTACATCGACAGCAATGCATCATCTCACATGAAAAATCATCAGGAATGGTTCACAGAAATGAAGCCATTAGAAGGACAAAAAAAAGTCATCTACATAGCAGACAATACACCGAATCCAGTTCAAGGGACAAGCGTTGTCACTATGAACAATTTCACTGGTACAAAAGGATTAGTGAAAGATGTGCTCTATGTTTCGAAGCTCAGCAAGAACCTCTTGTCAGTAGGTCAAATGACAGAACACAATTACAAAGTCATATTCGACGGTGATGAATGCACTATCAGAGATAAATCCAAGAGATGTCAGCTAGTAGCAAAGGGTGTCAAGGAAGCACACTTATATAGAATGCTAGCTATAGTATTACATAAGCATGCCATGTCAGCTCAACCACAATAGATGCCACTATCTGTAAAATGGCACAAGAGATATGGTCATGTCAACTTCAAGTACTTGTTAGATCTCAGGAATCAGAATATGGAAATTGGGATTCCGAAGCTACAGTTTCTTGGAAAAGTTTGTGAAGCATGCTGCTTCGGCAAACAAAAGCGAACCAACTTTGTCCGAAGTACCTCTCGTGCACGAGGTATTTTTTATTTGATACATACAGATGTATGGGGTTATGTGCAGACCCGCAGCATCAATGGTTCACTTTACTACTTGACTTTCATCGACGACTATAGCAGATATTGTTGGGTCTACTTTCTGAAAGAGAAATTTGAAGTGTTTTCCAGATTTCAAGAATTCAAAGCCATGGTAGAAAACCAGACAGGCAGAAAGATCAAGGTCATGAGATCAAATAGAGGAGGTGAATACATGTCTTCAGCATTCATGAACTTTTGCAAAAATCACGGCATTCGAAGACAATTCACATGTGTAGATACTCCTCAGCAAAATGCAAGAGCTAAAAGAAAGAATGGAACTTTAGCAAACAGTGCTAGAGCAATGCTTAGTGAAAAGCATCTTCCGAATCAGTATTGGGCAGAAGCAATAGCCACTGCAAACTATTTGCTTAATCGGCTTCCTACCGAACCGATATAGGGTATGACTCCTTATGAAGCATTCACTGGACACAAGCCACACATTGGGCATCTCCGCATATTTGGTTGCATAGCATATATGCCCACATACATGATGATCATCGCAAGAAATTGGATGCGAAGTCACACAAATGCATCATGGTTGGCTACAGTGAAGAAAGCAAAGCATACAAATTGTATGGTCCCATCAACCGCAAAGTCATTATCTCCAAAGATGTAATCTTTGATGAGGAATCAGAATGGAAAACCTCACCTACACAGGAGATAGAAGCATGGACTTCATAGTCATCTATAGAACAGGTTGATGAAGAAGAGCAAGAATTGCCAGCAACACCCCAAGTAGAGCCACAGTAGCTCAGACGAGGTCTACTAGGGAAACCAGACCACCAACCAGACCACCAACCAGGAGTCATATAGGGTATGACTCCTTATGAAGCATTCACTGGACACAAGCCACACATTGGGCATCTCCGCATATTTGGTTGCATAGCATATATGCCCACATACATGATGATCATCGCAAGAAATTGGATGCGAAGTCACACAAATGCATCATGGTTGGCTACAGTGAAGAAAGCAAAGCATACAAATTGTATGGTCCCATCAACCGCAAAGTCATTATCTCCAGAGATGTAATCTTTGATGAGGAATCAGAATGGAAAACCTCACCTACACAGGAGATAGAAGCATGGACTTCATAGTCATCTATAGAACAGGTTGATGAAGAAGAGCAAGAATTGCCAGCAACACCCCAAGTAGAGCCACAGTAGCTCAGACGAGGTCTACTAGGGAAACCAGACCACCAACCAGATTGACATATGCTCAGAAAGGCAAAGCAATTCAGGTGGAAACCACCAATTATTCTCTTATGACTACCATCATGGCTACAGAAGAGCCAGTGTACTTCGAAGATGCAGTAGACAAGCCAGAATGGCAAACTGCTATGAAGGAAGAAATGGATGCTTTGTATAAGAATAATACTTGGGAATTATGCGACCTTCCAGCAGGAAAGAAGGCCATAGCAAACAAATGGGTATACAAAGTGAAGTACAATCCAGATGGCAGTATTCAGAGATACAAATCCAGACTAGTTGCAAAAGGATTTCACAACAATATGGTCGGGACTATGATGAGACTTATGCTCCAGTAGCAAAGTTGGATTCCATATGGTTCTTGATATCACTAGCGACACTCCGCAAATGGAATGTGTATCAGCTCGATGTCAAGAATGCATTTCTCAATGGTTATCTAGATGAGGAAGTCTACATGCAACAACCAGTAGGTTATGTTGAACCAGGCAAGGAGAATAAGGTTTGCCATCTCAAGAAAAGTCTCTACGGCATAAAACAAGCACGTAGAAGTTGGTACAGCAAAATCAACAAGTACTTTGCTGATCTAGGATACATGAAGTCCCATGCAGATCATACTCTCTACTACAAAGTTCAAGGGGAAGACATTGCTATCGCACTTTTGTACGTAGATGATCTGATTGTGACAGGAAGGAAGGATAGCTTCATCAGAAAACTGAAACAAGACTTATCTGTAGAGTTCGACATGAAAGATCTTGGACTTACGCACTATTCTCTTGGAATTGAGTTCTAGAGAGATTCAGATAGCACATTCATGAGTCAGCTCAAGTTTTTGACAGTCTCCTAAAGAAGTTTCATATGGCAGATTGCAAGACTGCAGCCACTCCCATGGAACAGAGTTTGAAACTTACTAAAGATTCAGAAAAGCCTACAGTCAATTACAGATACTATAGGCAGCTCATCGGATCTCTTATATATCTGACAATCACACGGCCAGATATTTGTTATGCAGTAAGCTCACTAGCACAGTTTATGGCAAATCCAAAACAGTCTCACTGGAATTCAGCCAAAAGCGTCTTGAGATACATAAGAGGTACAAGATAGTTTGGGATAGAATACAGAGGAAGTCATCCACGGTTGCATGGATACTGTGATAGTGACTATGTATCCATGTGACAGTGACTATGTCAGAGATCATGAGACCAGGAGATCGACATAGGGATATGCATTTTTCCTTGGTCAAGGTGCTATATCATGGTTGTCAAACAAACAGCCAACTGTTTCTTTGTCTTCGACTGAAGTAGAATATAGAGCACTCACTACAAGTGCATGTGAGGCTATATGGCTCAGAAGACTATTGTCAGAAACAGATTACTTTGACGAGTCAAAGCCAAAAACAATATACTGTGATAATCAATCGGCTCAAGCATTGGCCAAGAATCCAATATATCACTCCAGGACAAAGCACATTGATGTCAGAGAGCACTTCATCAGAGAAAGAGTGTTACTTGGTGACATCACACTGCAGCATTGTGATAGCAAAGAGAATGTTGTAGACATCTTTACCAAACCACTCGGTAAAGAGCTATTCGAGAAAAACCCACTAGCTCTTGGTTTGACGTAGAGGAAGGACATTCCCATTAAAGGGGTGTGATGGAATGTAATGCTCACTCCTTCTTCGATTCCCCAGAATCATCATCTTGAGGGAAGGCCTACTTCATGATGTTGATCTTGAGGGAAGGTGTTGAGAGTTCACACTCAACATCATGTGATCATGTGTGCATAGCACCATCACGTGATCATATGTGCATAGCACTAACCTTATAGAGTGCTATAAAGGAAAGGGTTAGATCCCCTAACCCTAACCCTAAATGGGTTTGTATATATTCTATTTTTTCAACTAAATCTAGTGTACAGTTATTCATTTGTGGTGTGCTCTCTAGATGTGCCCTCTCTCCTCATCTCCACTCTTCTCCTCTCCCCTCTTCATATTTTGTCATGGAGGCCATGGCAAAAATCAGAATATGCAGCAAATTCAAGAAAACCAATCCTATGGAGGAGGAGGTGGTAACCTTAGAGGCGGGGGGAGCCAAAGAGGTCGTGGTGGATGGCAGAGAGGCCAAAATGCAAACAGCAATGTTGAATGCTACTACTGTGGTAAAATGGGTCATATGGCTAAAGACTGCTACAAAAAGCAGAATGACATCATGAATGGAAAATTGCAGCAAGGCAATTATGCATCCTCTAGTAGACAGGGTGATGACAGAAATGAGCATTTGTTTATGGTGCAGCACATGACCAATTCTGTGACAACTGCAGAAGAAAGCAATGATGTGTGGTATGTTCACTCAGGTACGTCAAACCGCATGACAGGTCATGTAGAATGGATGCAGGATGCAAGGAAAATGGAAAGACCAGGATTTGTGGAGACTGGTGATGATACTGCACATCCTATTGTGAAAATTGGTAAAATTCCTTTGTCTATGCAAGATGGGAAAAAGAAATACCTGTCTGATGTATTTCATGTCCCGAATATCACCAAGAACCTAGTTTCTGTTGGTCAAATGGTTGAGCAGGGCTTGCAGGTCAGATTTAATCCTCATGGATGCTTTGTTGAGGATATGAAAAATAAAGGTCGCTTGATAGCAAAATGGGAGAAGAAGGACATGATGTTTACGTTGGATGCACACATGCCTTAATTGAGTGCAGCAATGTTTGCACATGGGACCGGTGTAGTTGCAGATATTGATATCTGGCATAAATGCATTGGTCATGTTAATGTACAACGACTTAAATTAATGCAAACCCAAAATATTGTTGCAAGATTGCCTAAGTTCAAGGTTGCAGAAATGCATAAGGTATGTGCAGCCTGTCAATTTGGAAAACAGGCAAGGAAACCATTTCCTAGACATGTTCAAGAGAGTAAGAGGCCATTGGAATTAATCCACTCTGACGTGTGGACTACTAAAGCTGCATCTATTGGAGGCTGTCATTATTTTGTCACTTTTATTGATGACTATAGCAGAAAAGTTTGGGTGTATTTTATGAAAAAGAAAAGTGAAGTGTTTGGTCATTTCAAAGCTTTTGAAGCTATGGTTGAGAAAGAAACAGGCCTGCAAATAAAATGCCTAAGGTTAGATGGAGGGGGAGAGTACCTCTCAAATGAGTTTGCAAGGTTCCTGCAGGAGCATGGCATAAAGCAGCAATATTCATGCAGTCATACCCCACAGCAAAATGGACTTGTAGAAAGGAAAAACAGGCATATTGGAGAGGTATCTCATGCCATGCTCAATGAAAAAGACCTGCCAGATTATTATTGGGCTGAAGCAGTTGCTACAGCAGTCTACATAATGAACAGGACTCCCACTGCAGCAATACATGGCATGACGCTAGAGGAGAGGTATATTGGTAGGAAATGAGATATTTCTCATTTGAAAGTTTTTGGTTGCATTGCCTATGTTCATGTGCCAGATGAGTTGAGATCCAAGTTGGATCCAAAAGGTGAGAAGTGCATCTTTATTGGTTATTCTCTATAGTTGAAAGGGTATAGATGCTATAACCCTTCTACTCGTAAGTTTATAGTGAGCAGCGATGTTGTTTTTAATGAGATGAGCAGCTGGTATAAACCAGTAAATGTGATTGATGATGTAGATGCACAAAATGGTAATGCTACACAGAATTCACAGTAGCAATCACAAAATATTAAGGACCTGTAGTGTCCTCTAGTAGTAATTCACATACTTCACCATGGACAGGCAGATTAAGATCAGGAGAATCTCCTCAAAGCAATGTAGATAGTGGTATGCAAGTATCACGAAAGGGAAAAGAGAAAGTAGATCAGCCAATGGTTGATGTGAATGCAGGTCACTCTTATGTGGATGGTGAATCCAGTGGCTCAGAACAGAGCCTTGATGATGAGTTGGGTATTCTTTCTATTGTTACACTTGGAGTAAGGAAGACAAGGGATGTTTTGAGAGCACCTGGTAGTGAGCCTATTTTGTGCACGTCTACCAGAGTTAAGTATCTTGTGGATAGGCTGACATATGATGGATTTACAGCCATTCACTATGCCTATATGGTCAAAGTGATACACAAACCAGAACCCACTTCTTTTGAGCAAGCCATGGGCAAAGAAAAATGGGAGAAAGCCATGGATGCCTTGGAATCAAATGCTACATGGGAATTGGTGCCTTTGCCTAAAGACAAGAATGCAATTGGCTGGAAGTGGGTCTATAAGGTGAAGCACAATGCAGATGGTTCTCTGAGCGGATACAAGGCAAGATTAGTTGTCAAGGGGTATGCACAGACATATGGCATTGATTATGAAGGAACATTCAGCCTGGTTGCAAGGATGGCAACCATAAGAGCAGTCATTGCTATGGCTGCATCAAAGGGATGGACTTTACATCAGATGGATGTAAAGAATCTTGCATGGTGATTTGCAAGAAGAGGTCTATATGGAGCAGCCACCAGGTTATGTGCATGCTGTTCATCCTGAGTTTGTTTGCAAGTTGAAGTAAGCCTTGTATGGCTTGAAGCAAGCACCCAGAGCATGGTTTGACAAGATACGATAGTATCTTGTCACTATTGGCTTTCAGATTTCCACGGCAGATTTCTCACTTTATGTGAGAAAAACAGAGAAAGGTATTATGCTACTTGTCATTTATGTTGATGATTTGATCATCACAAGTGATAGTGATGAAGATATCCTTCATGTGAAAATGCTATTGAAGCAGAAGTTTGAGATGAATGATTTGGGAGAGCTGCATTACTTCTTGGGCATTGAGGTGATTAGATCCACAAGTGGGATATGGCTCTTGCAGAGGCAGTATGGATTGGACAATATGGGATGACATGCTGTAAGCCTATTTTAGTTCCTTTGGAGCAGAATGTGAACCTAAGCGTAGATGCAGGTGAGCTTCTAGAAGACCCTACTATGTACAGATGCATAGTAGGAAGTTTGATTTATATGACTATTACCAAGCCAGATTTGAGATATGCTGTTGGGTTGGTAAGTCAGTTTATGCAAGCTCCAAGGAAACCGCATTTGGATGCGGCTAGACGCATATTGAGGTATGTGAAGTCCACATTGTAGTATGGACTATTTTATGAGACTAGGGTTCAGATACGGTTGCATGGATACACTGATGTTGATTGGACTGGTAGTATTTCTGATAGATGATCTAACAACGGATATGTGTTCTCTTTTGGGAGTGCTGCAGTCACTTGGAGCAGCAAGAAACAGCCTACAGTTGCCTTGTCGAGCACAGAGGCTGAGTATAGGGGTGCAACAATAGTTGCATGTGAGGTAGCTTAGTTGCGTAATCTACTTTTTGATATGCATCAGTCTACAGATGGGCCATTTGTCATTTATTGTGACAACATGAGCAGTATACACTGGGCAAATAACCCAGTCTATCATGCTAGAACAAAGCACATTGAGGTGCATTATCACTATCTGCAGGAGAAGGTTCTAGTAGGTTTTATTGATCTGGTTTATGTCAACACAGAGGATCAGGTAGCTGACATAGTCACGAAGGCATTGGGTGCAGAGAAGATGTGCAAGTTCAGAGACTTGCTTGGTGTGCAGGAATTGGGATTGAGCTCGAGGGTGAGTGTTGAGATATCGAGCTCCACTCGTGATATGCCAGGGTGACCATTGTGCATTTATGTCACCGACTTGTTAGCTACAAATGCGGTTGGTACACCGCCCATGAATAATAGCTATATGATAGCTATCTTTATGTACTCTAGTTAGTGGCTTAGTTAGTATGCCACCTAGGTTAGCTGAGTTTGGTTTGAGGCCAACATACAGGGTTCATCTATTCCTTTTGTACTTAGAGAGAGTTCTTTTGGCTTTCACAACTAAGAAGAGGAAAATTGTTTTCAGCCTCCACCTTTGTGTGTATTCCCCCATTGTGTATGTGAGAAAGCTGCAAGTGAGACTCCTTCCTTCTCTCCCACTCTCTTCACACTTAGTTTAGAGGATGTAGATTCATGGCAAAATCATTTGTATTTAGTTTAGAGGATGTAGAGATTTCGATATGACATTTAGCTTAATTCAAATAACTCTTCAAAGATGTTATGTAGAGCTCTTTTAGCTCTCTTTACCTATCATAAATTTTTGTTGTAGAAGTTAGTAGCTATTTCTTTTTAATGTTTTTAATGGCAAATGACAAAGTTTTTTACTTTGTATTAATTTGTAGAAATATTAAAGAAGAGAACTCCATAATCTTTTTGATGCTTTTGTTTTTGTTTTGTTTTTATTTTTATAAATAATTAAACATGCCAATTATATTAATAAAAGAAAGAGAGGTTTGGTTAGACCCACAAACACCAAACAAAATTATTGCCAATAAAACAAGCCACCGCACTCGTCTTGCACTGCAAAGCTAAACTATCACTAGATACATGTTGATGGACACCACACAATGGCTTGCCACTAGTACCTTCTCCCCTAAAAGAGCTCTAAAAGAATCCCTAGGTCCAACAGATTCGCATTCATGGCACAAGAAACCAATGAAAATCTCAAAAATAGAGGCAATTCTAAATTTCCCACACCGCTAATAGAGTTGCCTCCCTAACAAGAGGCCGAGCCACAACCAACGTTGATGGCATCGCAACTACTTCACCCAAAAGAGAAAGCTTCTAGTTTTGCATCATCTTGAAGTCTTTCATGAAACCGGCATTTTTGAAAGCCTATTCCACTTTTCTCTAGACTGTTCGAGTTATCACACAGCTCCACGTATTAAGGTGTCTGACGATTTTCATTGCCAAACCACAGAGAGGGCACAGGGGGGATATGGGGATATAATTCGCAATCCAACCTCTCAGAAGCAACCATTGCAGCATCAACTTCCTTAGCAAGTACCTTTCTTTGCCCGACAGACTCCCCTTCTAGATTTCCAAGAATCGCCTGCTCCACCATGAGACCTTCCTTCTCAAATGCCATCTTAGTGTAGACACTTTGAGTTAAGGTAATTATAATAACAATTATTATTGTTTTAGGTACTTCTTAAAAAGTTAAAATTGCTACATATAAATATGTGAAATATGAGTGCTTCATTTTTATAATGATAGAACTTAGAGAAATTCACATTGATATTTAGGATTTCATATTTTGCTTTCTCTCCCTATGGGGGAAAAGAAGATTCTCTATATCATTTACTAGTTCAAAACTAGGATGTTTGCAAACTAGGAAAAATAGGATGTTTTCTAGTTTGTTCGTACAAAGAAAAAGAGGATTCTGTATATCATTTACTAGATTGTAACTAGGAAGTGTCTAGACTAGGGAAAATGAAACATTTCCTAGCTAGATTATCCAGGGAATTACTAAGGAATTTCACTATCTAGGGAAATTTTCCTATATATAGAGAAATTTCTCAACGATTCCCTTTATAGACTAACAAGGGAGTGAATTATCCTGAATAGGGAAATTTTTTGATTGATTCCCTATCTCAGCTTACTAGAAAATGTTCAACTTTCCCTAGCCTGCACACTTCCTAGTTTTGTTCATTTTAAACTAGTAAATGATATAGAGAATCCTCTCTTTGGCATGCCAAAGGCAAAAGCCATACCGTTTGTTTTGGGTTCTCTTATTATGGGAATTATGCAAGGGCCTTAAATGAATGCTATGATAGAAGGATAAACGAAGAGGGGATTTAAGGGTTGTCATAATCTAAGGGTGTGCTTGTCACATCTCCTTTGGCACCCCTAGTGAAACTTTTACCTTGTTTCCTATAGAGAGAACGTCTCAAACTTCCTTACATATATATATATACTAGTAAGAAACCTGCGCGTTGTTGCGACATAGGAATTTCTGGAATTTCCTCCTCTATCGAGGTCGTTGCCCCTAGCTTGTCCAAACCTTCAAGTAATCTCTAAGAGATCCATATCCATCAGTTTAGCAACCTTTATGATCCTACTCTGCAGTGGATATCATAAGTCATTGAACTCGTAAATGGCACTCGTGCTAAGGTTGTCTTGACTTTCCTCCTGTTGTAAGTATGTGACCAACACACGCTGAACTACGTCTACATCAAACAAAGTATTGTCAGCGTGTGAGAAGGCCAGAATGAGGAGGTCATGCACAGAAGCATGCTCCAATTGAGCTCGTCATGGCATTCCAAATCTATTTTGCAAGTGACTGTGGTGTGGAAGATGATGGCTCTCCGCAGCAAACAAATTTACTCGTCAAATGTGACGGACTAACCTTAGATCTTAGAAAATCGCTATGAATTGCTGAGATAGGCGAGATTAGGGAAGACTCGTCGAATCCTCACGCTTTTTATTAGTGATTCAAACGTTTATCATATGGGTCTATGGATGTTCCGACGGTTGATGTATTTTCCAAATCTAATCTAACGCTTGAGATTTTCCCAATCGTCTTGCCCCAAACCTCTCCTTAATAGAGAAAACGATATACATATATAGATATATAGATAGATAGGTAGAGAGAGAGAGAGAGAGAGAGAGAGAGAGAGAGAGATGCAAAGGTTGGCATTAAAGCGCACATTAGTCATATCAAAGGGCTCCTATTGTGGAAAATCTATTTCTTAAAGTCAGTTGAATCGGTGGATAGTAATTCGAGCTACATTTGTGGTTAAGTTCACATCGGTCATATCAAAGGGATCTTATTGTGACAAATCTTTGCCTTAGAGTCGGAATTGTTAGCTCACATCAATATCATATCAAAGAGCTCTTATTGTGCAAATCTCTCCTTAGAGTTGAAAATTCCGAATACTTTAGACTCTAAGGCAGAGGTTTGTCATAATAAGAGCCTTTGGTATGACCAATGTGAGCTAAACCACAAGGTTAGCTTGAATTGCCATCCACCAACTTGATTTACTTTAAGAAAGAGATTTGCCACAATAGGAGCCCCTTGATATAACTAATGTGAGCTTTAATGCCAACCTTTGCCCCTCTCTCTCTCTATATATATGTGTGTGTGTGTGTGTTTTGGAGTACTTTCTTGTCCTCATAAAGGTTGACATGATTTCTAAGGCTAGTTGATACAACTTAAGTTCCAAATGGATGAATTTCCCTTTTTTCTTGGATGTGCATGCTTTACCCTTTGTTGATGTAGAACTGAGCTATTGAGTAGTAATTTTGGACTTAAAAAGGCCATGTTCTTAGATTCGATCTCGTCTTCGTTTGCTCATGCTCGAGGCAGACGGGCGTACTCCAGTTGTGTGCTGAGAGGAACCTAGTTCTTGGATTTTTTTGATCTCGTCGTTTGCCCCGTGCAAGCTGAAAGCGTCTTTCTCGGAGAGGGGGCACGTGTCTTGAAAGGGAAATGAATCCAAAAGATGAAAAGGAAGGGTCTGGGAGTGTCGACATAGTGTCGACATAGCAAGCTCAAGCACAGTGCTCAAAAGTATCCATGGCGACACTTTCGCCACCCCTGCGTCTTCTCCTACGTCCCTGCCGGCCTCCCTCCCCCTGCATGGCTGCTTCCATGCCTATATCCGTCTCTATCTCCTCCATCTCTTCACAATCACCCTCTCCCTCCCCACTCCCTCCTCACTCTCTCCCTCGCCACCTCGCTCTCTTCCCTACCATTCCAGTACCATGTCTGCAGCTAACCCCGATTGCTCCCCCAGCCTCTTCCATTGCAGGAACACCCATGTCGCTCTCACCTCAAAATCGGGGCTATCGTCGCTATCCTTGTTGCTTGCGTCGTCGGCGTCTGTATGCCCCTCTTGAGTAGATCCTTCTCTGCTTTGAGACCCGAAGGCAGACCTTTCCTCGTCGTTAAGTCTTTCGCTGCGGGAGTCATTCTCGCTACAGGCTTCGTGCACATGCTTTCCGACGCTTTCAATTCTCTAACAAATCCTTGTTTGCCGGAACGGCCCTGGGTCAACTTTCCTTTCGCCGGGTTGATTGCCATGATGGCAGCACTCTTCACCCTCATGATCGATTTTTGGGGAACTGCCTATTACGAAAGCAAACATGCAAGAGAAACAGCAAGGGGAGAACGTCGCAGATGAGAGCCTACAATCGATCGAGGATGGACGTGGTGTGATGGGGCAAGGTGTGGAGGATCAAAGGAAACTCACCAGGGTGACGACTCACGGTCACGAGCACAGCGGCCATTGTCACTCTCACTTTATAAGTGAAAACAAATCGTCAGACGATGCTTCTCGACTTCGCCATCGCGTGATCTCACAGGTGATTAACTGCCCTAGCTTAGTAGATGATGGCGAGATTTAACTGTTCTGAACGAATCATTCTCTGGTTTGATTCACTTATTTCAGATTTCGACTTTCTCCTTATGTTGATCACAGGTGTTGGAAATGGGCATCATAGCTCACTCAGTCATCATAGGCATCTCCTTGGGTACATCTGAAAGCCCTTGCGTCATTCGGCCTCTAATGGCAGCCTTCACATTTCACCAATTCTTCGAAGGGATGGCTCTAGGGGGGTGCATCGCACAGGTATTCCATGCTTAATGTACAACCGTATTTTTCTCGCACCTTCATCATGTAGCTGTTCAGTTAGGAAGTCTCTGGCGCCTACTCTTACGTTCTTCCATCTGTGTAAGTTCTCATTATCATCCATAACGAACTATTATTATCATTACTCACTTGCAGGCTGGATTCAAAAGCCGTGCGGCCACAACCATGGCCTTCTTCTTCTCTGTAACAACGCCGACTGGAATCGCCATTGGCATTGGCATCGCTTCGAGTTACAACGAAAACAGTCCGACTGCTCTGATAGTGGAGGGTGTGTTTGATTCGATGTCAGCTGGTATCCTAGTGTACATGTCGTTGGTCGATCTCATAGCGACTGATTTTCTAAGCACAAAAATGCAGAGCGATTTCACACTGCAGGTTTTCTCCTACACGGGATTGTTTCTCGGAGCTGGAGCCATGGCTATCATAGCCAGCTGGGCTTGACATTAAAAGCCAAACGATCAATTCGCAAAGCCCTAAAATAAGGTGGACTTTGTACATACTTGGAATACGACCCCCGTATCCTTGAATTGGTTCGTAGTCATCTCTATTTCTCTTAGAGACCGTTCCCATGTCTTTGCGGGTGGCAAAAATGATCGAATTTGCCAATACTTGCCCCATTCCCACGTTTGGCCCCTAGAAATTCGTTTCCAAATTTTCTCTCTGCTCGAGACGTTTAGGGCTATGAACTTGAGAAACACTCGATTTAGTGTTTCCTTACAATCACATGTGACATTCGTTATTCCCAGCAAGCTGTCTACAAAGGCATATGCAGGACAAAGAGATCTGCCATCGCAAATAGCTAGCATAACAACACCTCATGAGAACAAATGCCAAGCTAAGCTTAAATATGCCAAGAAGGTGGCATATTTGCCATCTTGACGGCGTAGACATGGGAACGGTCCCTTCAAGCACATTGCCATTCCCACATTTGGCTCCTAGAAATTCATTTTAAGATTTGAACAAATTTTCTCTCTTGGAGACGGAGAAAATGTTTGTCCACCCATGCATTTTAGGGCTATGAGCTTGAGAAACACTCAATTTAGTGTTTCCTAACCATCACCTATGACATATTCGTTATTCCCAACAGCTGTCTGCAAAGGCATAGTATGCAGGGTAGAGAAATCTGCCACCACAAATAGCCATAACAACACCTCATGAGAACGAATGCCAAGTTAAGCTTAAATATGCCAAGAAGGTGACATATTTGCCATCTTGGTGTAGACGTGGGAACTATCCCTTCGAGCACATTCCCATGCCACGAAGGTCATCTACAGTTTTGGAGGCACCTTGCATGGCGTTTGCAATAGCCACTCCTTGGTTTCTGATGAAAATGGTGTAGTCCAAACCCCCTCGTGGTACCTAAGTAAATATGTGTAGTTAATGGAATTTAGAGGGCTAAAAAAAAGCAGGCCCTTGATATGCTATGCGACACTTGGATAAAGAAAAAACTAATTCCATAAGAATGGGATGCTTTCGATGTTTGTGGTTGTGGGGCTTCTCTGAACATCCCAGTTAGGAAGTTGGCTAGGAGGGTGGGGGAGTGGTAATTTCGGGGCCACATGTGTGGCAAACAATTGGTGTTAGAGACGAGGATCATGAGTGGTAGCAAAATAGTGCTTTTAAGCAACGATTACTACGATTTTTGAGATAGCTCAAACATGATTGATGTAGGCCTTTGCAGTCCACATGTGTTAGCTATATTCTTGAGGAAACTGACACAAGGTTGATAGCCTATGTAAACCCCGTGTATTAACGAGATTGGTCAATTTTGTTAGTCAGCTCTGGCAACCCGGTGATGGGTTGGGAGTTGAATTTGTCGCACCAAGATGCCATGTTTCAATGCCAGAAGCCGTTTGACGTGTTAATGGCCATGGGGAGGGTGTTGGAAATATAGCCTATGGGACCTGGTATGTACACACCATTAGGAAACAAGAGAGCTCATTTTGGGGCCCTCAAAGAAATTCACGATTTCTTCATTTTTATTTCCTCCAAAACAATAATATATGACACATCCCCACTGATGTATGGTGCAGATTTTGGTATTTTCGACAGCACCGATGCCAGGCCAACACCTTGGAAAGACTTTTGAAATGCCAAAAATGGATCCCAGGAGGCCCGAAAAAGGCCAAACAGGCTCGGAAAGCCACCTATACAAGTGAAAGTGATTTGACAGTCCTGTCAAATCGCTTTCATTTGTACAGGTGGCTTTCTGGGTCATTTTGGCCTTTTTTGAGCCTCTAGAGGCCCCTTTTTGACATTTTTGAAAGTCTTTTCGAGGGTTTTGGCCCGCTCCAGATGTGTCGATGATGTCAAAAATACCAAATTATGCACCCTATCACAACAAGATAAAACACCCATAGACGCGCGCACAGACGCGTTTCATGAACTAAATAAAAAACTTACGGGCGCGTCTTTTCGCGCGTCTATTTTTGCATCTGGAGACCCACGTCTAATTGTACGTCTATATATCAGATACACGCGCGCGTATAGACGCGCAGTTAGATGCATAAATAGAAGCACTTATAAACGTGTTTATAGATGCACATATAGACGCAAGTCGAACAGACAGACGCGTATATAAACGTGTTTTTAAACGCACTGATAGACGCGCTTTATTTTTTATTTTTTTATATTTTACAGAATACTGTGTATGTTGTGTATGCTATATAGTTACAAGAATCCCATATCCACATTGTGTAATTCAATTCTTACAGCCAACTGCATTTTAATTACAATTCCAAATAAAACATTACAACTTTAAAACGCAATAAAATTGAAAGCTCAAAAAGTGCTTGTATATACATATAGCACGAAGCTAAGCCATGTCATGTGGCTTCAAGTACAAAAAATAAGAGGAGTGTATATACAAGAGGCACAAAGCCAAGCCAGTGGCTTTAAGTACAAAAAAGAGTAGCTAGCACTACTTGTACGACTAATCTATGTTCTCCAGGTCCTCGCTCCCTTCCACGCTCCCTTCTGCGCCTCCTTCCTCCTCTTCCTCATCGTCTTATGCTCGGGCCTGTAAACAAGGGACAACATATATCAATGTATAAAAAATCAAATCTTTACTTATAATTTTGGCATTATTTAATTACTTTCAAATACCTAGGGGGCCGCTCCAGTAGCTCGGGTATACTGCTCCTCAGTAATCAACTCATCATCATAGAAGTGCCTCCATGTATCTCCTCTCCGATGGTGGCGGTGGTAGGCTGTCTCCACAGGAGTAGGGTATCTGCCCACGATCTCAAGCTGCATGACCGCGACACACTTTGCGGAGGGATTAGTACAAAGAAACAACCTCCTAATAAACTACATAAGCAATATAATTTGAGATCGATACTTACAAATTGGGCCTCCCATAATTCAACACCCCCTGCTCCAAAATGCGCGCTTCCATATTCCTCCATCTAGATCCTCCGTGCCTCCACGTGCTGCAGACTGGGGTCCTCCCTCGCTGACTTCATTGCCTTCTTCCACTCACGCTTGTGAGTGGTGTGGGGCGGGCCCCTTGGTGGTTGACCTGCCTCAAGCCTGGCAAGCTCCGCTAGTGCCTGCCTCTTAAGCGAAGATCTTTTATTGCTAAGTATCGTAACAATCTTTGACTTCGCCCATTTATTTGTGAACTGGCGATTGGGGGGTTAGAATACCTAGAGCGAACAGTAGCAAGGGTCTCATCAGCCAACCTCTTTGGGTGGTCTTTGTAGTGGATAAAGCAATCTCTGTAATTGTTAGCAATTATAGAGCGCATGAAGGCCATGATGTCCTTCCCCCGCGCATCCATCAAGATGCCTCCTGTCTGAGTAATGTCATAATAAATCGTACCATCACCCAGAGGCACGTCTAAATTATCTGAATCATCATCCTCCCCACCGCCACATGGCCCAAAGCACTGTGCCATGCATCCCCCACCGCTCTCCCTACTACTACGCCTGCTACCCTGTCGTGTCGAGCTCGTACGCTGGCCACTCGTAGCTGGGGATTGCACGGGACTACGCTTACCACTCGTATCTGGAGAACCGAGTCTCAATAGTACAGGAATACGTCGATGGCTCGCCAAGACAGAAGGACCTCCTGACGGCATGGGGGAAGGGGCATAAGACGGGATGGCAGAAGGAACATAAGACGGCATGGGGGAAGGGGCATAAGACAGTACGGGGGAAGGGGCATAAGACGGCTGTGCTGACTCCGCTGGGGTGATCTCAGGCGGTGTGGGGTGGCTTGGAGTCTGTAGTGCCGACTCCTAGGGAGTGTTTAGAGTACCCATCATATACCCGTATAACTCCGCAGGACTAGGAGGGTGCCCTAAAAGGTTATATAAGTCCTTCCAAATAGATTCCTGGGGATCAGGTGAGCTGGAAGTGCTCCCTGGCCACATGTTGAACTGGAAAAAAGGAAAAAAATCTATTACGGATAAGCTGAGAAGAAAGGGGAAGAAAAGAGAGGCTTACTGTCAGAGCGCGTCTGATTTGCGCGTCTATAGACGCGTCTGATTTGTGCATCTATAGACACGTCTAACAGAGCATCTAACAGCTCGTCTAACAGAGCGTCTAACAGAGCGTCTAACAAAGCGTCTAACAGAGCGTCTAACAGAGCATCTATCGACGCGTCTATCTGTGTCTGCAAACTAGCCAGATGCGTGTTTAGACACACCTGTAGATGCGCTTTAAGACGCACTCTGAGATGTGCCTATAGACGCGTTTCGACAGACGGGATTTCTAAAAAGTAGAAAAGGACATTGCGTCCGACACAAAAACGTGACACTAATACCCAGATCATGCGCTTCTTGGATACGAGAAAGTACAAATCTAGAGAGCGCAAACTTCCAAACAAGATCAACTGCAAAAAGACTTACTTGGATAGAGGTATGGAAGGTTCTTCTTTCTTTTTCAAAGTTGCTTCTCCTCCTTGTTCGTCCTCCTCTCCTTTAAGCTTAGAAGTAAGTGTGGGTGCCTTTCTCTTGAGTGTAAGCTTGGAAGTAAGTATGGGAGCCTCCCTCTTAAGCGTCGAAACTATGGATCTGCTAATAAGGAAGGAAGCAAGCCGCGCGAAGTATAAGTAATGTGAAGAAAAGCAAAGCAAGCGGTGCGCTAAAAAGCAGGTTTAAAAGCTGTGTCTATAGTCGCGTCTAATAGCACCTCTATAGATGCGTCTAAATACACAGAGTAGACGCGCGTTTAGACGTGCCATTAGACGTGATTTTAGACGTGCTTTTAGACACACCTTTAAATGTGCCACAGAGTTTAAATTAAACATTTGAAGAAGAGCAAATTTGGTGGGTTGTTTGTTTGTAGGATGTCTTCATCTGCAACAAGTAGCTCCAGTGAGGATGAAGCCCTCCGTATCCACCATCGCGAAATGTGGTTGGAGAAAAAAATCAAATGTCTGTGTGATCTATGTCGAGGAGACATGTATCGTGCACGCAGGATTACACTCAATCATATCTCAAAGTATGGAGAATGGGATGTGACCGTAAACAGGGTAAGGGTTTGTAAGTTAAGGTTGATTGAGATACCTATGGGTGTTCATATGTTTGAGTTATGATCCCGTTTTAATTTGATACAGGATGCAGTGCCACACCCGCATATGTTACCCTATGCTCGTCGTGAGGAGGCGAAGCGTCGGCGATATGAGGTGGGATCTTCAGGAGGGACCGTTACGGATGCATGGAGTGATGGTGATAGTAGCCCTCCGCCATTACCTCATGAAGCCGTGGAGGAGGAGGTGTTTGATGATATGGTGCGGGATTTATATGTCCATCAAGGGAGGGATAATAGCATGGAGCAGGATGATCTTTTTACTGCAGCATCGACTCCACTGTTTGAGGGGTGCACATTCTCTGTTCTACGTGCCTCCCTTGAGTTACTAAACTTGCAAACCATCTATGGATAGAGCAATGCAAGTTTGAATGCATTACTCAAGTAAGCTTTAAAGTTGATTTTGCAAACATGGTGAATTATGCTAGTGGGTCAATTACTCGAATGCTTTTCCTCATTTATGGTCTTCTGCACATGCAGGCTATTGTGTAAAATGCTTCCAAGGGAGAATAAACTACCGACCTCAAGAGATATGGTAAGGCAACATGTGACCTCTCTTGGAGGATTATATTACAAGCGCATCCATGCATGTGTCAACGATTGCGTTTTGTTTCGTGGACTACATAAGGATGCAAGAGAGTGTCCTACTTGTGGAGAGGCAAGATATAGAGCAGATCTCAAAACCTTGGACGTGCCTCGTAAGGTATTGCGACATTTTCCCATAATCCCTCGCATCCAACATATGTTCAAGTGCAAATCTATTGCAGAGCTCATGTCATGGCATTCCTCCCATCGATCAACCGATGGCAAGTGGAGAACTCCCGCGGACTCTCCTGCGTGGAAGCATATTGAAGACACATGGCCAAGCTTCAAGGAAGAATCTAGGAGCTTGAGACTTGGATTGGGTATGGACGGTGTGAACCCATTTGGTCTCAAAAGCACGTCTTACAGTGTATGGCCAGTGGTATTGGTGAATTATAATCTTCCACCCTCTATGGCTATTAAGAAAGGACATGTCATGCTGTCCCTTCTAATTCCAGGAAAACATAAAGTCAAAAACCCTGATGTTTATTTGGAGCCTTTGATTGATGAGCTAGAGATACTTTGGAGAGGTATCGAGGTGCATGATGTGAGCAGGCCTCCCTCGTCAGGAGACTTTAACTGCAAAGCAGTCTTGATGTGGATGATGCATGACTTCCCAGGCTATGGCGAGTGTTCAGGTAAGCATTGCATTTTTAATTATGAATAGGCAAAGGATGTGGCACCCTAAACCCACCTTCCACTCTTAATTGCATCTATTGTTCAGGTCTCACTACATCGGGTTACCATGCATGTCCTGTTTGTGGTCCTTCGCTAGTTGCCTCACGGGCAGACGCATTGAATAAGGTCATCTATGAGAATCACCATCGATTTCTCCCACCTGATCATCCTAGATATGTTGCCCCTTGGAATGAAGTCCTCCCACAATCACTCACCGCGGGAGATTGGATGAGAATTTGGGACGGTTCCACGACTCCTCCACCATTTGGCATGAGCCGGTAAGGGTTTGTAACTATTGGCTGGAAGTAAAGATTGGCTATATTGGCTGAAAGTAAAGACTGCACGCTAACACTTTATTTTGTTTAGATACTCCATCTTTTATCGTTTACCATATTGGTCCCACCTCAAGATCAATCACCTGCTTAATCCCATGCATATCTTCAAGAATGTGGCATCTACCATTTGGGAGCATTTGAATGGGACACGAGATTCGGCAGGCATAAGGGAGGATCTACGTACCACAGGGAGGATGCGTGAAGCTTGGCCTCAAGAGAGACCCAATGGGCGTGTTTTTTTACCTCGTGCACCGTGGATGTTATCAAAGCTAGAGATGGCGACGGTGAAGCGCGCTATTACTACAATTCATACTCCCACTGGATGCATGAGGTGTTTGAAGGGAGCCTTTACAAAGAGCAAGAAAAGAGGTGTAGAGCAATTATATGGCTTGAAATCTCATGATTGGCACAAGATGCTCCAAGTAAGTATTTTATGTGCATAATATCTTTTTCCTTTCAAATTTGTGAGTGAATAGCTATAAGCAACTAATCAACCACCTCCTCGCGGGTTCAGTTCATACTACCTACTAGCATTTCACGTAGTGCATCGAAGGACGTGAAAGATTGTATTTACAAGATGGGCGAGCTTGTGAGGTATGTGAGCTCAAAGGAAATAGATCCCACCACGCTTGAGAATGCTCGAGTTATGTCAGTGGAGGCGGTTTGTTTAGTGGAGGAGACATTTCCACGTTCTATTCTCACAAGCCAACTACATCTCATAGTGCATTTGGTGGATGAGATTGCTATATGCAGTACTATACATGCACGATGGTTGTTCTTCTTAGAGCGCTTCATGAAGACCTTGAAGGGCTTCATGAGACAAAATGCAAGACCCGAAGGTAGCATGGCTGAGGGTTGGTTGGTACAAGAGTCACTTGTATATATTTCTGAGTTTCTTGTTGATGTGGATAGCTCTCTCCCATGACTATGGAGAGATGATGAAGACCTAAGGATGACCTCTATTGTGCCTCAAGGGAAAGGACGCAACAAAGTAATAGACACAGAGTTGCATAATAGTATCAACCTCTTTTGCGTGCTTAATAGTGATGTGATGAAAAGATGGGTGACAAGATACGAGGATGAAAAGGCAAGAAGACAAGAAGAAAGGGCCCTCTTTCGTACACACCACGGATCTCGTGTGCCATACCCTTAGCATCTAAGAGCACTTCCAAAGGATATTCATGTGGATTGGCTACTTGATGAAATGAAGAAAGCAGAGAAAGATGAGGGGATGCATATCACAATGGAAGAATGGGAGTATGCTAGGGGATGCATGAGCAAGGTCGGTATATAGAATGTTATGCATAAGTTAGGAGCTTTCAATAATTTAGATTGCTTATTTAATTGATTTTTTCTTGGTGTAGTGCACTATGTTCAATGCTATATGGTGTGAAGGCAAGCATTTTCGAACATAACGGATTGATGATAAGAGAAACACACAAGATTGCGGCGTCATTGCTAGCTTTGAGGGAGCCAATGGAGCCATGGATGATTATTGTGGCATAATCCAAGATATTATTATGCTTGACTTTCGACGCTTCATTGTGTATGTTTTGGATGTAAAGTGGTTTAAGGACGTGGTGGAAAGAGGCCCTAATGCAACAATCAAACACCATGCAAGTGGCTTTGTAACTATTGACTCCACAAAGTTTTTGCAAAGTAGGAAGGACACACTAGTACTACCGCAACAATGTGAACAGGTACTGTGCACACATATAAAAATACTCGCTTTTAAATATTTGATGCAAGAAAAGTAACATGATTGTATTTGTGTTTGAATTAGGTTGTCTATCAACCAATGGTGGATAATAATAGATGGTGGCATGTCATACCTATTATGCCACGTTTCAAAGTGATGTATAGTACATTTACTAATATGGAGCGTATGGAGGATGATCATGGCCATGGACGTGATGATGACCGTGATACAAGAGAGGAGGATGATCATGAGATAGGAGATACAGATATTGAGGCCATTACCCGTGAGGACGAGCCTACCATTCGAGATGATGATTTCGATGAGCACATGAGTGACACAAGTAGTAGTGGGTTGAATGTATTTGTAGATCTAAACACTTGTTTGGATTTTGAAGTAGATAGTTTGGCAAGGATTGGTCTCATTGAGGATGAGATTGAACCGTAGCCCCATAATTGATATTGGCAAAACTATTTTACATATTGTCTCATTCTCCTCATCTCACTTAATTCTTGTATATGTGGGCTTGCAAAAAATTATGTGCTTTGGTAATCATGGGCAATGTTTGGAAAGCAATGATGTACACCAAAATCTCACTTTTTGTATTCTCTGGTTTGTGTCTATTTACGCATCTAAATGCACGTCTATTCTCAGTGTAAACGCGCAAATAAACGTGCTAATACACGCGCAAATAGATGCGCTAATAAACGGGATGTTAGACGGGCCCGTATTTTCTTAGGTTAGACGCGTACGTAGACGTGGTAATTTATGCGCAAATAGACGAGCTTTTAGATGCGCATTTAGACGCGCCCGTAATTCCTCTACTAAAGCAACGCCTGTAGATGCGCCCGCTATTTTGCAAGTCTACTGGTCAAGCATGTCTATAGTTGCTTTGTGTTGTTGTGTATGTCATATATAGTAAAGTATATCAAGTTTCCTCATTGAATGCAAACTCGACGGTATTTTCTTTTTTCTTCTTTAGCTTGTGGGGATGTCGCCTATTTAGCGATGTCGTCGCCCTTTGGTTGAAGAAGAGCCATTGATATCACTCAGTCCTTCCTCATCCTCAGCGTGTGCACCTGCTCTTTAGTCTCTCCTTCGCTGATGTCTCTCCTACCTGCGCATCTCTCCTAAGTCCACCAGTCACTCCATCCAATTCCTCTCAGATAGATCCATCCAGGTTGGCTCAGACCACTATTATTGTGACAGCTGCTCACAAATGGTTGCCCCTAGTGGCAGATTGAGGTCTTGTCACTCTTGCAGCGATCACGGGCACTCGTATTCCTATTGTCAAAGAGAGGGAGCTCTTAAGAGAGACAAAAAAGGGGCATGGCAATTAGCATAATGAATCTCCAAAAACCGATCCGTTGCCTTCCACCAAGGTGCATGAGGGGGCAAGGAAATTGCGAAGGAATGAGTGGTGCACTCTAGCCAAAAACACACCCTCTGCATCTTCTACTTGAGCTAACTGATTTGTGATGTCTGTCCTCTGAGTGTATGCACTCGGGCTTTCGCAATTGTGTTATACCTATCTTCCCATGATACGCTAGCCACCTCCATTACCGCATTGCCTTTGTCCACCTTGTGCCCACTCAATCAGTAGTATCTTGCTACGATATGATCCTAGTAGAGGTTGGAGTGCGGCTCACTATATTCCCTTCTGCACCTACACCAGAGAGTTCGCCTATCCCTTCATCTGCATCCGGGTTGGGCAGCAATCGAATTAGGCTTTCGCATGTCGCTAGATCTATGGCGCATTGCCAATGCATGATCTGGACATCCCATTCCCACTACATCTCATCCTGCAAAGTGGTCAGCAAGTCGAAGAGTTGGTCCACATTGATTGATGTTGTGTTGGGTACTATCACCAGAAAGTGTGCTAGTGCATCTGATGTGTGTCGGTGATGCAACTCCACAAAGCCTTCCTCATGAAGTGTGCAGGCGTGCTCTGCAGCCTCCTCTACATCTTGTACCTGCACTTCAAGATTTTAGAGTTGAAGTTTGAACTATTGCACTGCTCCACCCCACTCTGAAAAATGGAATTTTGAGTCACAAATCCTCATTCTCCTTCTGCAACTCCTCCACCTACGATTGATTGACTTGATGCGCTGGCCAATGTCGTGGCAATCCCATCAAAAATCTACCACAAGCCTCCAACTGGGTAGGCTGTGACATTGATGTCGAGGGCCTTGAAAACACAGTGGATGGTAAGGACCCAACCGTAACGAATAGGAGGAGTTATATATGTGGGATGTCAAAGTTTAAGGCTAAAAAATGTATAAATGAAAGAGGGGGAACTACTACAAAACTAGGTAGAAATGGCTATAGGAAATGGCACACAATTTCCACTTTTGCCATTTCTTATGTATGAAGTGGCAAAAGTTTCTCAATTTGCCATATTTTATGCCAAAATGATAGCTAGAAATGGCAACTAGTCCTTGAACTGCCATTTTCTTGGAAGAAATGACAACAAAAAATGGCAACCTTTCATTATGTGCCATTTCTTAGGAATAATTGGTAGCACCAAAGGGCACTTTGTTCAAAGAAATGGCAGCACAAAATGGCAACTACTTCTTGACTGCCATTATAAAAGAATAAATTCTTATGAAGAAATGGTAGCACAAAATGGCAACTATCTCTTGACTGCCATTTCTTACGAAGAAATGGTAGCAGCCAGCTCAAAATGGCAACCATTTTTTAACTACCATTTCTTACCATTTAATGGCAACACAAAATGCATATGTGGAGTAAAATTACACAATGCTTGACCATTCAGTTGCTACAAAGTATCTTATTGTTGCCAAAGATTCAGTACTACCATTCACAACATTGATATTACTGTCACTATTTTTGTATTAAAAAAATGTCACTAACTAAAATCCAATGTAACCTTACTTTATTAACCAAATACTACTCATACACCTATCAAATCACCTCTTAAAATTTATGGTTTAGACATAGCACCCATTCACAGAGTTTGATTTGAAATGTTGATGTCAATCGACAAAAGGCCCGCTTGGATGCTAAGATTCGCAAGGGATCATAGTCTCTCTCTTCATTCCCTCCCATGATAATGTTTTGCCCTCACGTTCTCCTTTCCTCTATGGCTCCCGAGCGTCGCCATGCTTAGCCTCTAGCCTCTAGTCCTGATTCCTTTTTTGGCTAATAGTACACGGCGCACTCGAGGGGGTCACTATGTATAAACCATCTATGTCACGTGCATTCAAGGCCTATATTTAAAGTCAAGAGAGAGCGTCTCTCCCAATAAATGCATCCTCTTATAGCCAAGAGAGACGGCTCTTAAATGCATCTATGAACGAGCTCTAGAACGCATCTATGGAGACGCCAAAGGCTCCTCTAGAGCTCGTTCATAGATGGAGATGGCTCTTAAATGCATCTATGAACGTGCCTTTGCCCTGCTAGCCTCTTTAGGAAAGGGCTGCCGATGCTGCTAGCCAATAAATGTATCTCTCTTATAAAAGGAGACGGCGCAACAACATCTATGAACTCTGAGCTTTCAGTGCTCGAGCAGATGTGAAGAACACTAAGCTGTGGCATGAGAGGTTTGGTCATCTAAACCTTAGTTCTTTAAAGGAGATGCATAAAAGTGGAATGATTGCAGACCTACTAGAAATTACAGATCTGCCCGATGTATGTGAATCTTGCATGATGGGCAATCAGCATCGGTAGCCCTTTCCTAAAGAGGCCAGCAGGGCAAAGGCTCCTCTAGAGCTCGTTCACACGGACCTCTGCGGAAATATGGAGACGGAAGCTTTGGGTGGTTCCTACTACTTCATGATGCTGATTGATGACTACAGTAGAAGGATATGGATATACTTCCTGAAGACTAAAAACGAGGCTTTTAGTAAGTTCAAGGAATGGCATGTAATGGTTGAGAAAGAATCGGGGAGGAAGGTGAATAAGTTGAGATCAGACAGAGGTGGAGAGTTCACATCAAGTGAATTCGAAAGTTACTGCAAAAGTCATGGGATCAAGAGGCAAAAACCCCCGCCACATATATCACAGCAAAATGGAGTAGCAAAATGCAAGATGCACGTCATCTATGAAATGGGCAGGAGTATGATGAAAGGGAAAGATTTGCCAAAGACTTTCTAGGCTGAAGCATGTAACACGGCAGTTTACATTCTAAATCATAGCTACATGAAGGTTGTGAACAGGAAGACTCCACTGCAAGCCTTTTTTGGTAAGAAACCTTCAGCTGCACATTTCAGAGTTTTTGGATGTGACTGTTTTGTGCATGTCCCTGATGCTAATAGGACCAAATGGGAACCGAAGAGCCGGAAGTGTTTTTTCTTGGGCTACAGTGAAGAGGCAAAGGGTTACCGTCTCTATAACCCTGTTACCAAGAAGGTAATAGTAAGTCGCAATGTGGTCTTCTCAAAATAGCCGCATCAATTGGAGGAGGATGCTTCCTTCCCAGACAACCAGGACCAGGATATTCATTCAGTACAACCACCAATAGTAGACCGAACTCCCCCAACGGTGCTTGGGAGGATTCAAGATAAAGAAGGGGAAGAAGAGCCTACAGAACCACAATGGCAATGGCCATTCCCGAAGTGGGTAAAGCAGCTTTTGGACGGTAGACAACCTCCAGCCATTGAGGAGGAACCATCCGAACACAACTGGTCCAAGAGATTAGAGGAGCAAAGAAGGGCGCAGGAACACTTGGTCAACTATGCTTTGATGATAGAAGTGATCCGTGCTAATGAACCCAAGTGTCTTGAAGAGGCACAGGGTGATGATAGGTAGATGGAGGCTATGCAGTCGGAGTATGGCTCCATAATGAAGAACAACACTTGGGAGCTTGTGGATCATCCACCAAAACGCAAGAAGGTAATTAGCACCAAGTGGGTGTACAAGACCAAGTACAAGTCCGACGGCACGTTGGATAAGTACAAGGCTCGGCTCATGGCAAAAGGATTCGCACAAGTACATGGTTTTGATTATCAGGATTCTTTTGCTCCCACAACTCGACTAACCACAATTCGCAGTGTTTTTGCTTTAGCAGCCCAGGGAAGTTGGCCCGTGTTTCAGATGGATGTAAAATCCTCCTTTCTGAATGGAGATCTCAAGGAGGAGGTATACGTGGAATAACCACCAAGTTTTGTGATCCTCGGTTCAGAAGGTAAAGTCTGTAAACTGAAGAAGGCACTTTACAGGCTAAAACAGGCTCCACGAGCATGGTACCAGTGAATTGATGCCTACTTTCTATAAAATAGGTTCAGGAGGAGCCCATCTGATGCAAATTTGTATATCTTCAGAGAAGGAGGCAAGTGTATGATCGTGGTCCTTTATGTGGACGACCTTGTCATAACAGGGAACCATGAAGAGAAGATCTCGCAGACAAAGCATTTGCTAGGAAGAGAGTTTGAAATGACAGAAGACCTCGGACTGATGCATTTCTATTTGGGGATTGAAGTTTGGCAAGAGCCAAAATAGATCTTCATTTCACAGCTGAAGTATGCTGGAGAGATACTGAAGGCATTTGGAATGGCTGAGTGCAAGACAGTTGGTACCCCTATGGAGGTTGATGTGAAGCTCTCAAATGAGGATTCATCACCACTGGTGGACAAAGCGAAGTACGAAAGGCTTGTGGGCAGCTTGATTTACTTGTGCAACATGCGGCCGAACATTAGCTTTGCGACTGGTGTACTAAGTAGGTTTTCCAATAAGCCCCGGGAGAACCATTGGAGGGCAGGGATGCGGGTGCTGAAATACATCAAAGGCACACTTGATTATGGCATCACCTATACCAAGGGAAACATCTTGACCAGATTCTGTGACTCGGATTGCGCAGGAGATGTGGATAGCAGGAGATCAGTGACAGGTTACTGTTTCTCACTTGGATCTAGTCTACTGTCATGGGTCAGCAAGAAGCAACCCACAGTTTCTCTTTCTTCTACCGAGGCTGAGTACAAATCAGCATGCTTTGCTTCTTGTGAGGCAGTGTGGTTGAGGAGGATTTTAGGGGACATGGGTGCAGTGCAGAACAAGCCTACGCAATTATCATGTGACAATCAGAGTTGCATGGCGATTGCAAAGAACCCTGTGTTCCATGCTCGCACAAAACACATTGAGATTCAATATCACTTTGTACGCGAGCTCATCATGGATGGAGAGGTCGACTTGGTGTACTGTCCAACTACAGAGAATGCTGCGGACATCTTCACGAAGGCTCTTGGAAGAGACTTGCTGGAGAGGCAGGCTTCATCAACTTGGCATTGGACCAAAAAAGTAAGTTCACTTGCGGGTGGACACTGAGGGGGGGTGTTAGATATCAATGCTCCACTCTCGTGTAACTACGCGAGAACCAGCTAACTCTACTTGTAAGCCCCCCATATGAGGAGAAGGCATTTGAGTAGCTCGGTTATCTGGTAGGTCCTGGTTTGGACACCAGATGGGGGCCATGTGTGGCCTGATGGCTGGACGGCTTCAGATAGAGTTGGCACACCGCCAACTAGGCTACATGCAAGTGCGGGAAGGCATCCCATGACTGAATGCATTGAGAGTAGATGGAGCATTTCTTGGGGCAGCCCACTCTCGGGTTGCGGGGCCCGTTTGGAGCCCCAGATGATTTCGGATGGCTCTGGGCCGAACGAAAACCGTAGGTAAGCTGCTCTATTTTGTGCATTGGTTCTATTGTGTGGTCGATGGCCTATTTCGAGACCGACCCCTAGTCGACCGTTTTGGGCAGACTGGGTCGATCACCCAATTGGGTCTAACCGACTACTAGTGGTGGCTATATAAGAGCAAGCCCGTGAAGCCCATTTCATCACTGGCTACAGCAACCCTGATTCCTTAGCATCCAGCCTCCGTCCTCTACTGTTTCCAGATCGCCATCGAAGCTTCTCTCATAGGAGCGCACGGCTGGGAGGCAGCGCCATCTATTGTATCAGCTCTATAGTAATCAAATTTTTTATTCTCCATACTATCTGCTTTTCTCTCTTGCGTACGAGATCTTGTTATCTGTTGAGCACAGACGTTGTATTGTTTTCTTACACCCTATCCCTCTCCAAGTCATTGAAGAGAATTTACTATCACTCCTAAGTTATACAATACTTTTAGAAAAAGGAAGAATTCAATCTTTAAATTCAGTCTCTTTAGTTTATGACCCTTAAATGTGGACCCATCTAGAATACTAGAGATGGTGGTAGCACTAGACAATAGCAGCCTAAGTTTAGAGAGAGTGATATGAGAAGCACTTGGGGGGTCCACCTTACATAAGCCAGCTATACAACGTGCATTCAAAAGGTATTTAAAAAACCCCTCTGTAACCACATTTTATCTATTTATATACCCCTACTATGAATTTTTGGATCAATAATTATATCCCTTAAATAAATTTAAAATTTGAGAAGCCTGTATTTTTTGCCCTCCTCTTGTACATTTCAGTGTAAGTTGAAACATACGCTACTTTTGAGAAATTGTATTGTATAATTGAATAAAACCATTTAAATTGTATGTCGCCGAGATGCATGCTTTATATCCATACTAGTAGCTAATAGAACATATTTTCAACTTTTGATCTTTTCAATTCTCAAATTCTCATGTATTTACTCCACCTTATCCAATTTTGTTTCCCTTGCATGCTCCCAAACTGTCACTACCTACTAGAGATTTGCATGAAGTAACTTGAATTGAACTATGAATAAAATGGCACAAACTTATAAGAAGATGGCTAAAACTTTAACCCTGTGTTAATCTAATGGGAGTTTTTATATTAAATATGATGCATGTAGTAGCATTATGTTGATGTAGTGCAAGTGTTTATATTCAATATGATGCATGCACTAGCATCATGTTGCCTATATGCCACTCTCTATATTAGGAAAAGATAGTGTTTATCATCTCATCATAAAGGCATGCAACTTATCATGTTAAGTGCACAAAGTTATTAAGCTTATTATCACTCAATCCGTATCTTTTTCTCAATTTATGTCGCTTTACTTTTCTTTAAGTTACATGCTTTCATATTTATGTATTTGCATCACTTTTTTCTAAATTTTTGAATATCCTAACTTCCAAACCATATGCTAGATGCATATGATATAAAAGAAAAATTTGTAGAATGATGAAATATTATAGCTTCTTTATTGAATTTAGATCTTAATTATTAATGCATCTGACAATTTTTCAGTTTGGAAAGCACCCTTTATTCCATTTCTACTATATTTCAATTCAAACTTTGAAGGACCCATGCTTCCCCTCACAATTTTGAGACCATATGTAAATAAAATAATGAGCTATTTTGGCAGATAGAATTGGAATGCGTGGATCTTTAAGGGAAGCCATAGACCACTTGTACATTGGATGCATAGTTTTTTGGATATACTATATTCTTCCTTTAGTAGTCCTTTGAGAGTCCTTTAGAGTTTTATAATCCATCTTTTGCTGCACAATATGGAATTTCACACAAAGTTTTAGTTAGAGGTTTGGGATGTTTCAACCTTCGATGAGATCCATATCACACTTGCATTGATTGCACAATTTGGTAGATAAATTCTATTTTGTAGATGCTCAATTTGATATTTAGACTCTAGCACACAATCGAGGGTCACAAGCTATAGCCAAATTTCATCAAAAGTACCAAATGAAAAGGTAGAGTTGAATCCAAAGTACAAGCATATTGATATCTAAAAATAGATACAAGTTACAACCAAGACTTGTCATCAAGAGTTTAATCAAAACCTTAGACTTAGACATGGCAAAAAATCAGCTAGAGATAGCTAGACTAAAGGTTGTTACACAGACTTCTCCTCCTCATTGATGGATCCTTGAATGACCTCAGCTGGATAACATGGAGGATGTGGAATTGTCTTGTTTATAGTGTAAAGATTATAGGCAAGGGAGGGCCCTAAAATAGGCCACTTGGCTTCCAAATTTGACCCTCCATCTAGTATTGCCCTGTTTATTCACCAATAAGAATCAAGAATTTTGCATGATTAATGTTAGATAAAGCTAGAAACGTTTGCACTCAAGTTTATCTAAATTACTTGACTTACAAAAAATATAGAATTATATCTCAAGAAAAGTTTGTATTCAAGTTTATCTTAAGGTATTTGACTTACAAAAAATGTAGAATTTCGCCTCAAGAACTAGCCCAACTCCTTATGCGATACATGTGACGTATCATTATCTGAAACCAAAATTAGCCAAGGATGATCCTTAGATGATCTAGCTCATTATAAGACATTTTGGAAAGTTTCACCTTGCATGAAAAATGCAAAGTAAACGTACCTAGCACTTTTCAAGAAGTCATTAAAAACTTTGTAGTCATTCTCATCTAGCTGGTACTTGTCTGTTCTTACAATATATGTCAAATTTGCTAATGCAATAATTGTTTCGATGTCCACCATGTTTAAGTCTGTCAAATCATAAGTAAACATTTGTGCTCCTTTTT
Source organism: Dipteris shenzhenensis (assembly GCF_047967505.1). Lineage (NCBI taxonomy): Eukaryota > Viridiplantae > Streptophyta > Polypodiopsida > Gleicheniales > Dipteridaceae > Dipteris > Dipteris shenzhenensis. The sequence goes on from NC_141601.1 coordinate 52,299,110, forward strand.
CCCTTTGATACCATCCAAGTTGAACTTCCAAACCTTGGGGCCTATCTGCTAAATCAAAGCCACGCTTATAATCCATGTACCTCCCTCCGACTTTCTTCCTCATCTTTTGAACTCTTCCTAAGTACCATGTACCATGAGTTGCATCCATCTTCCTCGTGATTGTAGCGTTGCCATTTCTTTTCATGTGTTGATTTCCTTGTCCATAAAAGTATACAGCACAGTCACAACCTATGCCAAATAAATTTCCATTTGATGATTGTACTTTTGCTTCATGGTTGAAGTAAACACCTTGCTTTACTATCTTTTGACAAGGTTGGACATCCATTGAGTTGGCTCACCAATGTTGACTTGAAAATAAACTTTCCGTCCACCTCTACAATGGGGCTAATGTTTTTCTTAGGGGCGTGTTTCTTGTTTCCTTCAAAATGTCATCAATTTCATGTCTAATCTCACTAAGTGCAATAACCTCTTTGCTTTCATTGCTATTCTCGTCCATAGATTCTTCTTCACCACATGGCTCCACAAAGTCATCATTCTCATCAGCTTCTCCCATTTCAGCATCTAGCTGACACCATGTAGACCCTGCATCCAGCCAAGGTTGAAACCACCATTTCAAGTCTTCAGCCTTGCTAGGTTTCAAATCCAAAGACTCGCATAGTATGTGAGCTTGTTGTAAGCCCTCCTTCAATGCATCAATCATCTTTTCATCAGAAGAAACACTCTCATAGTCACCTAGATTTTCTTCAATCTCCATTCTTGTTTGTTCAAATGTTTCCATATATGCTCTTGCTTTTTATGAGCCCTAGAGAAAGTTAGACCATTTTGAGCACACTCATGCATGGCAATTTTATTCAAGCTACCAATGCTATGTATAAGATCTCCAAGATTAAATGCTCTTTCTTGCCCAATCATGCCTCCAACTTTACTAAAATAGATTTCAGCAGCATCAGAACCGGTAAGATGTAGTGGACACTTCAGATTAAGATAAAAATCTCGAAACATCTTTATGAGCAATACAACAAAACGACAAGAAAGTATGCAGTCCGAATAAGCCTCCTTACTGATGAAATTTTTCTTCAAGGTGTAGGTTGGATGGTGATGAATCCATAGTCGCCAAATTTTGAAAAAGAAAACTACCTTGGCTGCAAGCACCACACGCTCCTTCAATATCAAATATGGTGACAAGAAAATATCAATATAATCAGCAACAATCATCAAATAGGCCTCAGTCCCCTTCATACTTCTTTCTTTTTTTTGAAGTTTTCTCAAACATTTCTGTACTTGTCTACTTGCAATCCTTTGAGTTGCTCCCCAATTTTGTCGATCATTCCTTTGAATATCTCCATCTCGTAGCTTGTGCTCCTCAATTGAAAAAGAATTGTAAATAATAGATACATGATTTAGTGTGATCCAAACACATCCAATTGCTAGTTGTCGAGTAGGACTATCAAGTGGGCTTGTAAGTTTCTTTCCACAGTGTACAAAGTCTTGATCATGAAGGCCATACACATTTCCTCCTACAATTTTTGCTCTCAAATTCCATCCATACCAATTGATAGCAAAAGGTTGTTCGCTTTTCTCCAAATAGTCTTCAAGCATCAACTTTCGTCTTCTACTATCTCCATCTAAAGCATGTCCAATCATGGGTCCAACTTTATCTTTCAGGTTTGCATTCCACATGGTCTCCAAAATATTCTATTAGTTCCTTACAAAATCACTATCAAAATGATTGCATGTGCAATGCACAATCAAAGCCAATCATGGAAGAAAATCATGAAGAGGATTAACAATCAACAATGGAGTCATTTGATGAGCATTGATGATATTCTCCTTTCTTTCCACAAATCCCAATAAGAGTGTCATCTTTTGCATTCCATCTACACAACACGATTATAGAGTTTAATAACTTCCTCATCTTTTTGAGAGATTTCCAAACATAGCAATTATAAATATCTTGATGATATAGATAAAAGTACAATGCATAGAGAGCTAAAATTACCTTATTCGGGTTGTTTCATCTTCCACTATGATAACTGGAACTATAGAAATGAATCCATATCTTTTTTTTGCATCCATATAGATCTTCCCAATAGCATCGAATATGTATTCGTGCTCACCACAAATAAATTCAATTGCTTTTCTTCCTTGCCTTTTGGTGTAGACAAAGATGTACCTCCAAGGTTTATACTCAAGAAGTCATGTAGATGTGGACCACCCCATAGCTTAATAACTTCATATATGGTTTTTGTAGAGTCACTAAACCTGTGTCCTTGCTTTGACTATAACATGTTTTGTGCCACTTCTTGAAAAAACTCCCACAAGGCTGATTTTCCACCAAACTTTCCTTGTCTATGAGCTTCAATTATGTTGTTACAAAAGCGTCGAACATCTTTCCTATTTATAGATTCAAAACTTGATTCTTTGAAAGTTTTGACTCTTGACTGACAGCATTACAATTTTTTATGTTGCCCACCACAGCCTTCTTTTTTCTTCATTCAAACTTTTCCTACACTCAAAAGTGGCATTTTTTAGCTCTTCAATTGTGAGGTAGTCTACCCGCCTTCCTTTGCCTCTTTTCTTGGTTCCTCTCTTCTAAACGGCAAGATTCTCCCTATATAATCTCATACGAAAATCAGAACAACTTGAAATTTTCTTACAGTGTTCACATGAGAAACCTTGAAATGGATCTCCAATGATTGATATATGGAGACAATTTATGTGCCTGAAGCATCCATCTATCTTGTATTACATATTCCCATCATGTAAAGTGGCCTTTGTATATGGTTCACAAAACCATTCATGTCCCATCTTTTGATCCATCAAAAATGACTTAATATTAATTTCACAACCATTGACATGAACATTAGCTTGCCATAATCCCCAACATAACAAATTTATATTTGATGATGAAGATAAGAATGATTCAATCAAGGAATTAGAAAGATCCACATGCCACTCTTACAACATTTTTATCCTTGTAGTCATTCAAAGTTGCTTCAACTATCTCAAACTTTGCTCCGACAACATACTCGATAATGAAAAATTTCAGAAGAATATTTTTTTGACCCTATTTATGAAAATTCTAACAAAAGAAAGACTCTTGTCATATCTAAATGCTTCTAGTGGAGATTACCTTCATGAGAATTATTGAAAGTGTGCATTTCCTCAATAGCATCAAGAATTATTGTTGCATCATCAACATCGTCTTGAGCGTCCTTCATGCTATCTTTTCGAAGAGATGCTTCTTCAGTGATAAATCCTCGATTGGCAGCATATCTTTTTTGATGTTTCTGGCTTTCTAGAATATGGGTTCTTAGAAAATTAGATAAGCAAGTGTAAGCTGATTGCTTGCCTTCAATGGACCCTGATCCATATGGCATTCCACATTCTTCACACCAAATTCGAACTTTAGGCTTTTCATTAAGATCCTCTGTGAGGAGCTCAAATTTATCATCTCTAGGTGTCTTACACTGTCTCAATTTTTTGCGAACTTTTTTACAATGACTATCCCAATCTTCAAGAATAGACATTGCTAAAAGTTTACTTTTATGCATGTTTAAACCATGATTACAAGAAACATGCTCACCTTCTTCATCAACATTTATAATATCAACTTCTTTATGAATATTATCTGATGTCCTACAAACATGTTTTGATGGTGTGATCTCATCGACAATCGTACTTAGAGCCCTCTTTATACCAACACACCTATCCTCTTCAACATTCCAATGTTCTTCTTGTGTTGTATTTAGTATGCAACCTTCATCATCATTGTCATCTTTGATAACAAAATGAAAAGGAACATTAATGATTCCATCTTGCATAATCTCCTTACGTATCATGCTATAGGTAGAGTCACCAAGCACTCTAACATATCCCAAAAGCTTCTTCTCATATGATCCATAGTCAAACACCTTTATGTGAGTCTTTGAAGCCATGATATGATCAATAGTATACCTAATCAAAATAAGAGAAAAATTTAAATAAACTCATAACTTTTAAATTCTAAATGGTATGCCATAGTCTAAATCACTAATGAAAAAAGAGATGGATAGTGAGTGCCCACTATGTCACAACCATGGCCAAACAAATTAATGAGCTAATTGCATTTATTGAAGATCAATATTCTAGCTCAAGAGGAGAGAAAAATAAAGTATTTCACAAACGCTATATCAAAACAAATAACTATAGACCTTCTAATTCTTGCTTGTATCAACACAAATATTACATAAACATTATTAACGAGTCATTTGAAAGAATAAATTAAAAAAGTTAACATGTTTTTTATATACATAAATAGATCATGTACTAGAAAGAAAACCATCAATCTTTGGAATATTATTTAGAAACTATAGTGCTACAAAAGGTTACAATGCATCATGTCGTAATGCACTTTCACATGTGACTTTGAATATAACTTCAAATGTATGAGTAACATCTGTTGCAGTAGGTCTAGCTTTAGGAATAGGATTTCTCATTTCCTCTATTCTCTTCCACCAATGCTTTAAGTGATCCAACTTAGTTGCATCTCTTGGATGTGAACAAAGTACTTGTAAGCTAGCCGATACAACTTTTCCAATGAAAAGGCTACAGCATAAATATCAGTTTCCTTGGAAAACTTTGCATATGGAAAAGTATACAACTCAGGAGCCAACCACTTTCTTCGCATGCATCGCTCTTTGAATTGAGGGTCACATCGATCCTTGCCATCATTGACATATTTATCACTCTTACTTAATCCCCAATCGATAATTCCTATGAAGACCTTATCAGACTCACTATCAAAGTGAAGCATAATGTTCGAAGGATGCAAGTCATTATGCAAAAGATCTTTTCCATGCATGTATTTTAACGTACCCATCAAAAAACCAGCTAGATTTATGGCATGAGTACGGACACAAGATAAATGGTCTAGCTCCTCTCCCACATAGATTGAGTTCATAGCATTCAACCTTGACCATTTGTCCAATGTCTCCCCATTCCAATACTGGTGTACCAATCTTGGAGGATTTATCACACGAGCAATCGTGCGAACAAGTCCTCTATGAGGTAATTGGGCTTGCATTGTTTCCATATTTGCCATTAACTCTCGCATGGACCTTCTCTCTTCCCTTTCACTTGGCTTTTGAGATACCTTAAGTTTCTTAATGGCAAAGGTCTCTTTTGGATCAAAGCAGTCTACACCAATGATGTTACCTTTCACCACTCTTCCATATGAGCCTTCACCTAGCACATAATCTTTCTCTTGTACATGAATCTGTTGCTTCTCAAGAAAAAACAAAGATGGCATCTTCAAGTTGATAGTGGAGGACGAACTACAAAGTGGGCTATGGAGTACGAACTACGAAGTGGGTCTATGGATTCTGGATGTTCAATGTGAATGAACAATGGAGCCTTGTCTTGGACAACGAAATGTTCAACCCTAAGAGAAGATAAGGTGGCTTAATCTATGACTACAAAGAGATTAGATCTATGGCTATAAATTAATCTACTTTTTAGTGTTAAGTTATTTTAATATCACATATATCTCTTTTATATTTTATCATATATTACTAATTTTCAAAGTCCCTAGGCAATCTTAACCGGTATTCTATAGGAAACTTTAATTGTAGCTTAAATTTTCAAGGTTAATGTTTCAAATACCTTTAAAATACATTTTGCCATTAAATTTAGCCCTTATAAATAACCTACTTAGCACAACTTATACCGCTTTTTTTCAATTTTAACCGGTGCAAAATACAGTAAAGGGAGGTTTTTTCTAGCACTGGTTCACACACATGAAAGACCAACCATCAACACTCCCTCATCACTCAATGGTGTACATCATACGAAGAAAGTGTCAATATTCTCACAAGGCAAGGCTTTTAGGAATAGGTCTACTGTGTTCTCCAAGAAATAGTTAACAATCCCAATTCCATAATGTTTTGATGTTGAATCCTTGCGTTCTTTCCAATGTAATGGAAATTTGATCATCAAAAAATATCATCACGAGATCTACTCTAAGATCTAGCATCGAATCTGCATACTCCAAGATTTGTCACAAACCATCTCATCCATGTAGCCTCACGTCCAATTTCGAAAATCTTGAATACTACACTATCACCTTCAACAATCTCCATCGAAAACTTTATAGCATTAAATGCCATTGATTTGAGTATCTAGCTCAGGGGGGTCACTATGTACAAACCCTCTATATCACGTGCGTTCAAGGCCTATATTTAAAATCCCTTATCTGTAAAATTTTTCATTAATAAAATGTACCCTTTTCTATACAAATCTGTAATTTTTTTCCAAAACTATTTAAAATAGTCCCTTATGTATATTTATTTTTGTAAATTTTAGAAATAAAAAATATCCTTTTGTTGAACTCATGTGATAGAGTTACATATGATGAGTGACCCCCCTGAGGTATCTATGTCCTTTAGGATTTTGATCGAGCAACTTAAACATCAAATGTCTTAGCTCTTGGTAGTATAACCCTTTCTCAAAGAGTGAATTTTGTTCAATAACATTATTCCATCCATTCTTTAAAGTATGATTAGCCATATGCTTGATAGCAGTGCACTTTAGATGGAGAAGAACTAGCATGCTCATCAATATTTTGAACCTCAGCATTCACCACAAAAACTTGTCTCCTATATCAAGAGCATTGCTCAATGTATCATGGTGAACTTCATATGCTATATCTTTGCTTGAAGTTTGAAGGATCACCAACATTATAATCGCTTGAAGGATCACAACAACATCACAAATTTCAAGAGCATCACTCAACACATCATGGTGAACTTGATATGTTGCATCTTTGATTGAAGGATCATAAACATGACAATCACTTGATGGAACTAGTGTGATATGTTCCCAACATGAAAGGGGTGCTTTATTAGAACACATCTTCCACATACCTTGAAAGCATGCATTATAGTAGCATGATCTAAGTGGTGCTAAGTGTTGAAGAGTACCCATTAACAAAATGAAGGGAAAGAGTGTTAGGAATGGAATCATAGCTCCATAAGACATCTCTATTCATATTTTGTTCTTCAACTTCCTAGAAAAAGCATTCAAAATATATGTCTTTTAGGAGATATAAAGTGTGAGCCTACATTTTATGCTAGCCTGTAGGAATGTCACAACATCACTAGCACGTTATAGCTTTGCACCACCTTGCATTATATTTTTATGAGTCAGCATTCTATTTACAATGGCCCTTGCACTATCGTGCTCTCCCTTGCATGTCCAGGTCTAAGAAAGTTCCAAATCATACACAAGCTAGTGAGACTAATAGACGTGGACATGAATAGTGAACTACAAAGGTCTACATGCTTTGAACTAGGAGGCTATGCCATCAAACCAAACTCAATGTTTCTTTACAAGTAATTACAATCATTCATGGTGTAACATAAAGCAATGTTATATGAACAAATTTTTGTGCTTCTTATCATTTGAAATGTAGAAGGTTATAAATATAGGAAAAGGTTATGTAGAAGGTTATATATAGGGTAAAATGGTACTCTTTTTCCACTTTAAAGTGGTCAAGTTTGTCGGGCCCAAAAGGTACATAACTGGGAGAACTTTTGGATATTCAAACTGTACATGCTCGGGACCAATGTAGTAGAAGCTTGCAATAACATCCTATAGTAGAATTGTCCTTAAGCCCATTCCACATTCAAATGTTCTTTCAAACACAATTTATCCGCTTTGCAGAGCTTGACATTAGGTTACTAAATTACCACTATCTCAAAGCATAGCTTAGAAGATACAATTTGAGTCCTCTCTCTCTCTCTATGTGTGTGTGTGTGTGTGTGTGTGTGTGTGTGTGTGTGTGTGTGTGTGTCGCTGAATCCAACACTAATATCTACTGTGGGGGCTAGTTAGCACATTAAAACTTTGAGCTACCCAACAACAAATTGTGACTTCTCTCAAACATCATCCTAGATCAGACAATATTTAAAAAATAACTTTTAATTTGGATCTGAGAATAAACACACCCTACCTGTTAATTTAAAAATGGTGTATAAAATTACCCCTGCTATAAATATATTTCTGTAAGTCTTGAGAATTAAAATACCCCTCATTTTGAACTCTCATAGTATACTTACATTTCCCAGATGGACCCCCCGAGGAGAAGCAATACACATATTCCAAATGTTATTATGGAAGGAGATAGTTTTCAATTTTCTTTTCCAAAGGACAAGCAATATATTTTGAGGACTTTCCTTTCTTAATACTATATGGGTTGTATCATAAGGCCACATTCCTCTCTCTCTCTCTCTCTCTCTCTCTCTCTCTCTCCCCCTACAAGCCCCCATCTGATCATCATCTAGCTCATTTACAGGGCAAACATATATCTTTTCATGTTGATTTTGAATGTATGTGAACTATCCATCACGCTTACCACTTGAGTACTATTCACAAATAAATGTTTAAAAGTTCAACTAAGGAGCTATGAAAGACAAATATGGCCCAATTTTTTTGTTTAATGTTATAGCCAGGAGTTGGATGAGGAGGGGTAGGGTGAGGGGGGGCCTTAGTACTGACCATATTATTGGAGGCTACATTTTTCGATGCCTCCATGTTTAATGGATAACATCTCTCTCTCTCTCTCTCTCTCTCTCACACACACACACACACACACACACACACACACACACACACACACACACACACACACACACACACACACACACACACACACACACATGTGCACGTGCGCGTGTGCACATACACAAAGAGCCCTTCTAATTATGTTGGTTAGTGGCCTCACAAATCTTCATTTGTCTTACTTGATATTCAAACCTACATCTTTTGTGAAAGTTTTAACAGAAAATTTTCCTTTTTATGATCATTTGATTAACAGCTTTTTATCAAAATCAAAATGCATTGTTGTTTTTCATATTATGTACCAAACTTCCATCCGTCTATCTCGCCCTTGAGCATTGAGATACAACCTTTTTAAAGTTCTAGGAGCCAAGAATTTGAAAGTGCTTTGTTTAATATTCATATTACATAGACGGAGATGGGGTGAAAGAAGGGCTAATAATAGTGACTCGCACTCATAATGGCTTTTTCTTTTCAAGAGCGTTCAAATGAGTATCTAGCTATATAGTTTTGATTATGTCTTAGCACAGAAACATACTTAACATAAATATATCCAATAAATTACCATGGTCATTTTCCACTCTTAAATCAAACCTTTTATTTCAACTTGTATCCCTACATAAATTCTAACTATTTCCTTGAAGGGTTTGAAATTCCAAGCCTCTTTAGAGCCGGTCCCCATGCAATGAAAAAGCAAAGGACTCGAGTTGATAACCATCGAGCATCAGTTGGCAAATGCATTGTTCGAGGCCCCATGGGGCGGTGGATATCCTCAACAACTTGTGCGAGGGGTTGGCTCTGGGCTTCGCTGAGGTTCTTGAGCTTTGGCAACATAGTCCAAGAATTGGCGAGTGCCCGTCTATGGGGACCATCTCTTAACATGCACTTCCATTAAATCCTGAAGTCTTTCTTCTTACCGATATCCTAGGAGATTGCTCATGTGGCAATGAAGAGAGCAAATCGACTTATAGGAGGTTTATTCGTTCCCAACCCACCAAGTCCGGGGACCCGATGTCGACATATCGTCCCGGGATCTTGGCTCCCAAGTCCTGATTATCCAACGTCTCACGCACCACTTGGAGCAGCACATATGCAGTTCCAAGTTCCGAATCTACGCAGTCCACTGGCATGCGACCCTTAGTCGGTTTCCAAGGTGAACTTTTTAACGACAGAAACAAAATCCAAACACAGAGAGATTTGTCGCCAGCTGAGACACATTTTTGCTCATGTGCAGGTCGAAACTATGGACGGATCTGTTGATTCCCTTCGCTTCGATCTGAAGGATCGGTTCAGATCTACTTTAGCTGCTCAGATCTGTTTACTACGGCAATAGCAGTATGCTTCAAGCTGAAGGATCTGCTAAATCTAATATACCTGCTTGAAACGTGGCAGAGAAACGCAACAGCAAGATTTGGTTCATGGATGCGTGATGCGTTGAGGCATCAGTTCGGTTCAATTGGAGTCAAAATCTAGTATGATCGTTTGTCGGCATTTGCCTTTGGCATTATTCTTTATAACAATAATAGTACCTAAGGATGGGAGCTTGACAGTTAACAGAGAGAAAGAACGCGTGTATTAGGAACATGAAATTAAGGAGAAATTCGTGAAATGGAATATTCGAGAGATCGGTTGAAACACTTTGAGACGAACAACACTCATGCATTCTTAGAAGGCTTGAAATTATGTTGGTTCTTTTTCCTTGAGAAAAAGTGACGCAATATGGAGGTCTAAATGATTAGGCATGATGGTGAAGTTGATTGGAATAATTTATAGTACCTCTTTTTAGATAATTGGATCTTCTTTACAATAAATTTTTTTGTCCCACATGAAGTAATAATTGGCATAATTAATATTTTGTCTATAATATACGACATCCAAGATCACATTTGTCAAAATATGTTTCAAGGGAATCACTAACAAACACTAAGTGGGGGACACATACAATGAAGTAATTATAATTAGAAGCCAAGTTTTCCCTTAGAATTGTTGCAAATTGAAATAATCTTTCTTTTCAGATGCTCAAAGCACTTCATAGCAGTCCTTTTGTTTCAATGGTTACCATCTTTTTCCTTTTGGGAAAAATCTTTCTCTTCCTCCATCTTTTGATGCTCAAACCACTCACATAAGAAGGTAATATGCTCTAAAAAGATAGTACTACATATGGACCTATTTTCATCTTAGCATTTAGATTTTGTTTTACACTAAAAGAAGACATCATCACGAAATATAGTGAAGCATCAATATTGTAGTTACCAATAAAATATGTATCAATATTGTCATGATCGTAAGTCAATATTATCATAGAATACACATATATTCAACGGATGTCAACATAAATCCCAAGGCAAGAAATGAGGTATGTATGGACTCTAAGACTTTTAAAAAAGTTAGAGAATGGTAGTTGTTAATATCTCCCTTAAAAATATTGCTTTATAAGTTATGTCAAACTCTGGACAGTATAAAGGTGATACTTTTGTTCTTTTGAAATAATGTGAGTACGTCTGTCCTCCATACGTGTAATGAATTCCACTTATGGTTGAAGTATTCCTCTTATATAAATTACTTGTGCCATTTTTATGTTGAGCATAGGTAGTCATTCTAGTCTAAGATAGCAGAATGTAGTCTAAGTTGCTACCCAAAGTAAATTATCTTTTGAAGACAAAGACCCTAAAAGTTCCAATAGACCTAAGCTCATAGAGCTTGTGGATATGCAGATCCAAGTGCTCTTAGTTGATCCATCAGCTACTAGAGGAGAACTTAGAATTTGATGGATCCATAGATAATGCATCTGCTAATGCTTCTATAGCATCATCATCACCATCAAAACATGTGGTTTTTTAGTTACTATGGGATATAGAAGACTAGGAATAGAACTAGAGATAGAATTATTTGGAATGATGGACTCTGTTGAAGATGAAACTTTTGATGTAAATACCCCTTCTTCATTAATTTATCATGGAAAGTCATCCTTTACTGTTTAACTTGTAGCCTTTTATTTATTGATTTGATCATGATTACATAAAAACATTTCTACCCAAACTTGGTGTGGAAGTACTCACCATGTTATATTTTAAGTAATCTTCGAAATATTTGAATTGAGGTGTTTCATTTTACATCAAAACAAAATTTAATGTTAATTTATCTAAATCCACCCTCTGACAGACATCTTAAATGGCCCCACAATAATCTCGTTATGGGGAAAAAAGACCCACGTCTAAATTAGAAGCTTGACCTTCTTATATGAAATTAGTCGTTATCCCATGGTCAAATGTGGTAATCTTTGAATTGAGGTGTTTTAGATGAAACTTCCACCCATGTTTAAGCACAAAGAACTATATCTCTTACAAAAAAAATAAAAAATCATTGAGACAATGAGCTTGCATATTATAGTTACAAATACTGCTCACACGCTTATAAGGAGACACATACTCTTGCAAACTGCCACTCACTTTAATTTCTCCATATTTGTTGCATCTAGACGAAGAGCTTCTTATACATTACCCTTTCATGCTGGCTTTGCCCTTAATAAACTGCCATTAATATCAAGAACAGATCTCATGTTGTTTGGCACCAACGCAAGTACCTTTAATGCTTGTTATTAGCATTTATGTCCCATATAGACAATGACATGAGATGCATTATGGAGACTAGAATGGTCTATTGGATATGGGTGCCATATATTACTGGTCACTACTAAAATCTAGTCCTCATAGCTAGTGTCTCTATTTTGGCCTTCTCATATCTCTGGATTCATTTTGCATGTCATTGCCTCGGGGGAGTCACTATGTATAAACCCTCTATATCACGTGCGTGCAAGGCCTATATTTAAAATCCCTTAACTGTAAATTTTTTCATTAATAAAATGTACCCCTTTTCTATACAAATCTATAAAAATTTTCCAAAACTATTTTAAATAGTCCCTTATGTATATTTATTTCTGTAAATTTTAGAAATAGAAAATATCCTTCTGTTGAACTCACGTGATAGGGTTACATATGATGAGTAACCCCCCCGAGGTCATTGCTATGGAGAATACAAAATAGACTATTGATATTTTCACTGAATGTTTCACCATCATTCTTATAATCCCTTTCCTTAAATAATTTCCCACACCACACAATCATCATTCTTAAGGTGCCAAAGGAGTGGCATACCAAGATCCATGCATGCAAGAAACTTTGTGAGATCCATGCATGCAAGGAACTCTAAGAGATATACCAATTGTTCTTACACCAACCAACTCTTTTCCATTCTTTCCTTAGTCTTTGATTTTTATTGCATAAATCTCCCAAATTTTATCTCATGCACTATGGGCACAAGAAATTGCACTTGGATCATAATAATGCTTTTCTAATCATGGTGCTTTATATTTCAAATTGGAGGCTATGATAAGAAGAAGAGAAAAGGCAATCCTGACACTTCACTACTTAAGGTCACTACCCAAAACCTTCCAAAACTCCATCATCCCTCTTACTTTCACAAACTTCCATTATTTTTCTCAATTCAAAGTGGCCCATATCATCTCAAAAGAAATCCCCATCATAGGATTTACTCACTTCCTTGAGGAAGTCGATGTTGACTTGTAGGAATTAAATGTCTACCTACTGATGAAAATTAATTACCTCTTTTCCATGTGGATCACATCAGTGAGTTAGCACAATAGCATAAAGGAGATCCATTAGAGGACTTGTTCTATCTAGTGAGTCTATTGTTCATTGCATGCATATTTTCCATGAAAAAGACTTCTATTCATTGCATACATATTAGGAATCATGAAGTAGGGAATCTCGATCCTTAATTTTGATGGTGCAACCTTATTAGGTACATGCATCCCAAGCTCAACATCAATTACTTGGGTACGATGGTCTAGCAAGCAAGTGGATGGAAGTTCAACAAACTTAGTGTGACAATTGTCTTCTACCATCATCCCTTTCATTATTCATCAGATATCTCGGTGTAAATATAGCACTGGGTCCAATGTGTTAACTACCATGGTTAAAAGTTCATGCAAGTGCTAGGTGTTTGTAAGATTAAGTAGAGAAGTAGGAGAGGATGTGAGGTAGGAAATATGTTATATTTGGTCCAACAGTTTCTAGCCCTAAAGGCCAAATCATATCTCTTTAGGGCTCCCTAGACTCCATATTGTCTATATGAGGAAGAGGAATATGCAGTGAGATGAGTCAAAGTAGTAGTTGTATTATTCCAAGAGGATGATGGACCTTATGAACATGAAGCCGATTTGATTGTAATGCCCTTGGAGGTTACATGCATAAGTACACATTAAATTGTGCCTTACGATGTCTCTCTATTAGGGAGTGACTTACATTAGGGTTAATATTAGAGCTTATGAGCTTCTAACACCTGCCCCTTAACTCCTAATGTATGAATCCCTATGTAATTGCATTGACGTCATGAAGACCTATCACATTATAGCAGCACTAGTGACTCGAGCTTGGTGGGTGTGATTTTTTTGTGAGCTTTTTGTCATGAGCTTTTTTTCAATTTTCATGAATATTGTGAGCTTTTCATTCACCTGAGAGAGAGAGAGGGGGAGGGGGGGTTTCATGGAGTGGGGTGGGTGGAAAGTTTGGGTTATGGTTGCAGTTAAGAGGAGAGAGGGGGGAGAGGGGAGATAAAGGAAAAGGGGAGGGATGGTCGCATGGGTAAAGTGGCATGGAGAAGGGAGGGGAGGGGAGTTGGAACATATATTCGTTATCATAGTTAGAGGGGGAACTTATAAGGTATGCAAAGAGGAGTGCAAGGAGGAGAGAGAGGATGAGGAATGTGAAACTTATGTTCATCTCCTAAATGTAAAGGGGAAGGGAGAGCATATGGGAAATTTGTTCATTTTCAAAGTGTATAATTTGATAGATTTGACTTCATATTTGAATTCCTCGTCGAATTCTGGTCATTTTGAGTACCAACATGACCATATTCCGATAAAAATGACTCAAAATAGGCCCAAAATAGGCCAAAATGACAAAAACACCATTTTTCCAATTTTTATTGGAATATGGTCATGTTGGTACTCAAAATGACCGGAATTCGACGAGGAATCCAAATATGAGGTCAAAAGTTTCAAATTATACACTTTTAAAATGAACATATCTCCCATAGTTCCTCCCTTCTACTTTGAATATGGACATATCTTCCATAATTTTTTGCCTCCTACTGCCACTCATATCTGCCCCCCCCTTGTGCATAGTATACACTCTTCCACCCCTTCCACATGCTATGAAAATAAACATATCCTATATCCTCTCCCCCTCTTTCTAACCTCCCTAGCTTTCTTATAACAAAAACATGTATGGATTTCTAAAAAAAGCTCACAAAAACAAAGGAAATGGTAAAAAAAGCTCACATTAAAAAGCTCGCCAAAAGATTTTTCCCGAGCTTGGTAGGGATTTTGTGAGCACATTTCCAATCATTTCTTTTATGGGGTACAGACTTCGGTATGCAATGCCCTTTCTTGACTTGAATTTTTAGGAAGTGGAAATTCAATTTGAAAGGAATTAAAGGTCCCCCTCTCAATATCATTGGGAGAAAATCATCCAAAGCCTTAGGCTCAAGATCTATTAAGGCTTATCTCTACAATGGGCACATCCTCCTTCTCCAAGATGTTTTCTTTGTTCCTTTCCTCTAAAAGATCCTTGTCTTCATCACTACCCTCACAAAAAAAGGCTATGCATCAGTCTCAGATGAGGCTATTGTCTCTTTTCTTCCAAATGCAACGAAAATGGACTGCTTATAATGTTTCCAAATGCAACCAAAATCTCGAGGGGGTCACTCATCATATGTAACCCTATCACGTGAGTTCAATCGAAGGATATTTTTTATTTCTAAAATTTACAGAAATAAATATACATAAGGGACTATTTAAAATAGTTTTGGAAAAAATTTAGAGATTTGTATAGAAAAGGGGTACATTTTATTAATGAAAATTTTACAGATAAGGGATTTTAGAAATAGGCCTTGTGAATGTACGTGATATAGAGGGTTTATACACAGTGACCCCCCCAAGACCAAAATGGACTCCTTATAACTTTTTCCAAGCTGATGGACTGCTTATAACGTTCCCAAATGCAATCGGAATGGACTCATTATAACTTTTCCCAAGCTGATGGGCTATACCTAATTGGCACAAGCACCCCTCCTGACCACCAAATGGACCTTTCAGCCACCACTCCAGCCCAAGCCCCATATGTGGCATACAAGGTTGGGACACATAAATTTCAGTCTCTTTCCAACTTGTCCAACTCACAAATTTTCAATGGCATTCCCAGTGGCTTACACATGCATGATCCATTATCTGTGTCATGTATAATGGGTGAACACCATCTCACCTCAATTTAGGGACTCCATAAAACTTGGGTAGATGTTCTCCCTTAAGATGGTACATGGAGATCTTTGTGGCCCAATGTAGACGTGGGCACTTTTGGTGGAGCTTTGTACTTTCTTCTCATCATTGATGATTTCAATTTGTATGCCAGAGTCTATTTCTTGAAGAAAAAGAGTGAAACATTCAAAAGTTTTCAAGAATACTACAACATGGCAATCTTTCAAATGGGGCATACAATGAAAATATTCATGAGCGATGGAGGAGAATTTTTCTCTACTCATTTCAACTAATTTTGCATTGAAAGGGGAATCTCGAACCTATTCACCATCCTCGAGACTCCATCAAAAAACCCAATGGCTGAGTGCAAGATGCGCACAATGATGGAATCTGCCCACTCCATGTTATCAATTAATAACCTCCCTTATTTCTTCTAGGGTGAGGCCATCTCCACGGAAACATACCTACAAAATGTCGCCTCATTTTGGTGTCATTAATAGATCACGTCTCCTGAGCTTAGAAATTTTCCATCTTTGAGTGTTTAGGTTGGTGACCTATGCACGTGTTCCAAACACTTGGCATAGGAAGCTTGATTTAAAATCCGAGGAGTGCATATACAATCACCCCCTTGACGTGAAACCTACAAAATATACAATAGAGGAAATCAAACACTACTCTACCCACAAATTGTGATATTTAGTGAGTATGATGTGGTCGATCCAGTTAGCATGGCAACATTCCCTCACCATCCGAAACTATGTGCCATGTGGAGGGCCATGACTCAGATGACAACTTGCCTCCTCCCCCACTACAATATGTCCCTCTCCATAAGCAGCCATGCTACAAGTCAATCTTCCTGAACCATCATCTGCCCTCAATGTGCCACTTGCCCAACCCAACCATCAACTGCAGATTGGATCTCTACTTTGGTTTAGACATAGAGTTACGTGAACCTCTTTAGGAGTTACACAACAATGGTTAGCTTGACCTAGGTGCCTTGGATCATGATCTGGATCTCATTTCCCCAGAGGAAACATTTGAAAGTTAATACCACGTGGCAAACCCACCCCACCTATAACCTTCCATGCTAGTATATTAGCGACCAACCAAATGATCTACCACACAATTATGATGATGCCTGTAGTGACTCTCCGTCTATTATTAATTGCAACAATTATGATGCCAATCATCTCACCTCCACAAAGAATTTAGATTGATAGCTCATGTCGTTGGTGATCCACCTACTCCACCAAATGGATGTATTGATTCATTTTCAAGATTTTAAGTACTCCCTTGGTGTTCAAGTAAATGTGCCTTCTCAGTTGGAAGCTTAGCCCGATGACTATATACCCCTTAAGATCACCTTGTACTCAAAAGATGCTCCACACTAACAAAATGCCATGGACAAAGAGTTAGAGTCTCTAATGAAGAACCAAGCTAGGGCCTAAATGTATTACAAGAAGATAATTGGATCTAAATGTATTTTGGAAAAAAAAAATAGCTCGGACAGCATGGTGGCACGTTTCAAAGCCTAAAGGAGAAAAAATAGAGAAAAAGAGAGGAGATAAGAGAGAAAAAGAGAGAAAGTGAAAAGAGAAAAAGTGGGGATAAAAGAGAGAAAAAGAGAGAAGGAAAGAGAGGAGAAAAGAGAGGAAAATAGACGAAAAGAGAGGAGAAAAAAGAGAGGAAAAGAGAGGAGATAAGAGAGAAAAAGAGAGACAAAAAGAGAAGAAAAGAGAGGATAAAAGAGAGAAGGAAAAAGTGAGGATAAAAGAGAGAAAAAGAGAGAAGGAAAGAGAGGAGAAAAGAGAGGAGAAAAAAGAGAGAAAAGGAGAGGAGATAATAGAGAAACTGAGAGGAGAAAAGAGAGGAAAAGAGACGAAACGAGCTCAGGATAAAAGAGAGAAGGAAAAAGAGAGAAAAAGTGAGGATAAAAGAGAGAAAAAGAGAGAAGGAAAGAGAGAAGAAAAAAGAAAGAAAAAGGGAGGAGATAAGAGAGAAAAAGAGAGGAGAAAATAGAGGAAAAGAAACGAAAAGAGAGAAGGAAAGAGAGGATAAAAGAGAGAAGGAAAAAGATAGAAAAAGTGAGGATAAAAGAGAGAAAAAGAGAGAAGGAAAGAGATGAGAAAAGAGAGGAAAAGAGAGGAGAAAAAAGAAAGGAGATAAGAGAGAAAAAGAGAGGAGAAAAGAGAAGGAAAGAGAGGAGAAAAGAGAGAAAAAGAGAATGCAATCCCTTATTTTCTCACGAATGCAATCCCTTTCTTCATTCATGCAATCCCTTTCCATCATTCATGAAATCCCTTTCTTCATTCATGCAATCCCTTTCCATCATTCATGCAATCACTTATTTTCATCATTCATGCAATCCCTTTCTTGGAAGAAGAAAGGGAAGGGGAAGGGAAAGAGAAGGAAAAGGAAGCGGAAGGGAAAGGGGAAGGGGAAGGGGAAAGGGAAGAACACATAAGAAAAACTATCATAACGCATCTAACAGTCCGTCTACAGGTGCGACTGCCTGTTTTTCCAAAAGTTAGATGTGCTGTTAGACGCATCTATAGACGCGATTCGATAGACGCCTTTTTGAAAGAAATTGAAAAGGACATATGCCCGACCCCAAAAGAACAACACTAGTACCAAAAAAATCCCTTCCCTGCATACGACAAAGGACAAATCCAAAGAGAGCAACTTCCAAAGAAGGCCAACCACCAAGAGACTTACCTTGGATAGAGCTATGGAAGCTTCTTGTCCTTCTTCAAAGCTGCTTCTCTTTTTTCTCTTCCTTGTTCACCCTCTTCTCTTGTATGCTTGGGGATGACTGTGTAAGCCTGGAGATGAGTGTGGGTGCTTGGAGATAAGTGTGAATGCCCGGAGCTGTGTCTGTTAATAGGAAAGCAAGCCACGTGACACTAAAAGTATGTGAAGGAAAGCAAGCACGCTAAAAGTAGGTTCAAAAATCAGCACGCAGTCTGCGCGTCAAAAGCATGTCTAAAAGAGCATCTAAACATGCGTCTATAAACGCATATACAATGTGTTTTAGATGCACATATAGACGCATTTCATAGTACAGACGCGGTGTTAGACGCGCTTTTAGATGCTCCACAGAGTTTTGACATTTATAACTCAAGCAAGAACACATTTTTTGGGTTGTTTATCTATAGGATGTCTTCATCTTCAACAAGTAAACACGCTATTCAAAACTTTTGGACTTGTATAAAGTCCAATTTGAGAAATGGACTAAAAAACAGTCCAAAATTTTTTAATATACTAGTAATGTTGTTTTTTGAACTAGATTTGACAACTCAAAACAAAAGATTTGGTGATTAAGTACTAAGAACATCAATGCATAACCAAATCTCTTACAAAGGTGGTTTACATAAACATCTTCATAACTTCTTATGAATTAAGCTACTATCACCTAAGAACATCAATAGATGACCAATTCTCTTAAAAAGGTGGTGTAAATAAATACCTTTATGTATAAGTGGTGTGCACACACCTTTATGACCATTTCTTTTAGAAAGGTGTACATAAACCCCTTAGAAAGGTAGTGTACATAAATCCTTTTATGTGTAAGTGGTGTACATATACACCTCACTTGGTATTAAAAAACACCCTTAACTATAAAAATACATTGACATAAAGTTTAAAATACACCATCAAGTATAAAATGGACCTCATAAACAATCTTTATACACAATAATGAGAGTAAAGAAATCAAAAAAGTAGTTAACTTTTTATTAGATATTCTCTTTACATAGAAGTTCAAAACTTGTGATTACAAAACCGTCAGCCATCATGTTCCTCAATACCAATGTCCTCAATGCCAAGCCCTTAACTACTAGGGTCCTGACTAATAGGCTCTAAGATGGTACCAATGTCCTCAATGCGCCCTTGACTACCAAGGTCCTGACTAATAGGCTACTCTAAGACTGAAGTCTCAGTAGCAAGGTCCTCAGTAGTTTGCTCTTCAGTTCCAAGCACCTGACTAAGTAGGCTACTCTGGAGTCTATAAGGTCATGGTTGAAGAACCATCTATGCCTCCTGGTAACTCCTCCTGGTCATGCTTTGCCTCGTCCATACCTTCTTTGGGTAAGGCTTCCTTGCTTGATCCACTTGCATGTCCTTCACCCAAGATCAAGGGTGCCTTCCTCACTTTTAATTTCAAGGGAAGTGCTTCCACCTCTTTAGCCCTACCTTTTCCTACGACATGCTGTACTGCTAATTCTTGTTGCCGCGGGCCTTCTCGTATGATGAGTGGAACCTCCTTGACTCTAGTTGACAATTGATCACCCTTATTCTTTGTGCGGACTTCTTCTTGGCATAAGTCATTGGATTCAGAGATTTCATCCTCATCATCACCTGAGCTAGAATCATCACCCTTAGACTCACTACCTCGGTCTTCGACATTTTCCTCACTACCCTCTTCTTTGACATTTTCCTCTTCAAAGAAGTAGTGCAACTATAATATGTGTCAAAGAACTCAATCTGATGGGGGGTATCAATGACATTTACATTTCTACCTTGGCGTAGCAATTTCTTAGCAGCAAAACCCATTCGATACAATGCTACTTCCCACCCATCATTCAATAAATTCTTTGTCATCTCTAGTATCACATCAGGATGCATCGGCTTTCTGTAATCCACCATTGCTACATCAAGCTTAAGCTTATTGTCCTCAAAGTAATGAAGCTTGAGAGTCCTTAAAGGAATTTTGATTAGATTGCCACCACCCCTGGATAAGAAGAACATCAAGAAAGGCTGCAAGACTTGAATGGTAGTGCCTTCCAAAACAGTCATATGATTGCGTAGGACTATACCATGGTATACTTTTGAAAGTAAATACCCAAATGCAGATGTCAAACTTACATACAAGGCATCCCTTTGTGATTCTGTCATGAACAGGACCAACGTTGATCTTTTCTTATCCGCCAAAGGACCTTCTATGATAATCCGCACAAGTTTAACTATCTGTGACACTACAAGGTCTTGCAATTCATCTATGGAAAATACACATGGCTTCTCCCAAGCATGACCACTCATTGTTATGAAATGCTCTATATCAATGCCATTGATGTGTGCAAATTTTGTATCCTTCTCTGATAGCAAGATATCATAGGAGAAGCTCAATGGAGAACCATCATCTAAACCACCAATTGCTCTACCTTGGGTAGTGGACTGTAAGGCCTTTTTCTTGATGTCCATATATTCTGTCTCAACAACCTTTGGCATTTTAGCTCTTAGATCCTTTGTTGGTGTGGCATCTGTATCCATTGAAGCCAACCACTTTCTAGCCCATGTCTTATCAAGGAGTTGACCTAGGTTAAGTGCTTTCTTCTTATCCACATCAATTGACTTGCCAACTAACTCATCATCAGATTTCAATAAAAACAATAGTGCCGAGAGAGTAGCCTCACTTTAAATCATTCGGGTGACCACTTCATCCAAGTTGCTATGCTTGCTCTTCTTTCCAAAGAAGCAATCACCGCTTAGGATCTTCTTGCATACTTCTTCTGTTATTGCATCTAGAACAAACCTTAATGCTCTCCACCAAACAATAGACATCGATTTCATTATTTCTTTCCTCTAAGTTGCAGTGTGCTCTGGTGTCTCAAAGGATATCTTTCCTCTTTCATATGCTTGGCAAACATCCATAATGCTTTGAAACATTGAGTCCTCGTGCAAGACTAAATGGAAGAGAAGAGCTTTTTTTCAACCTAAATGGAGTAGAATTTAGCCTTTCTGATTCTAGAATGTACTTCGAGTCATCGTTAAATATGCATACATGACAAATGACCCGTTGAAACTTTTCCATCCACTCAATCTATGGCAAGTTTCCTTTTCTTCCCTCATCAAGGGCGATCCTACAAGCTTCACAAAAGTGTTTCCCATCAATGGGCTCAAACCTGCATCTTTCCAAGAATCTATTCTTTGCCCAGCATGTATCTCTTCTCGATGTCAGTCCCATATCGGCTTTGGTACAAAGCCTCTTCACGAATAAAGTCACTCCTTCTAAAGTTCTCAAAAGCATCAAGAAAGTCCATGCGCTTTTGAAATGTGACATCAGGCAATGTAAGATCATCTTCTTGAAGTCTCTTAAATGCCATAGGACGAAGAGTGATATTAGTGGCAACTCGAGTTCTTGTTTTCCTTGTATCTTCATACAATTTGCATGCAAATGTCTTATCTAGCTTTCTTTGATTTGTGAGAACAAGGAAGCTCGATCAATAAGCATTGTGGCCACGCTGTATTGTGAAAATCCCCAAATGTACCCCTCATCCTCTGGAGGATGTAAGTCTGCCACACTTATAGAAAAGTCTGCGAGACTTGTATCTTCTTCTTGTAGATCCTCCTGATCATCACTATCCAATTTTTTTCCTGGTTTTTAATAAACTGCACTTGAATGATCTGCACGTGGAGTAGGAGTTATTTTGGCTCTCTTTCTGGGAATAGCTGTGGAACTTGAATCTACTCCACGATCACTCCTTCTTGTTCCTGTAGTTGTAGCAGTCGATGGTGTAGGTACAATTGGAGATACTATAGTTACTGCCATAGATATTGTAGTTACTCTTGCCGGAGATACCGTAGTTATTGCCACAGATATTGGCAGTACAACTTGAGGGCTACATGTTATAGATGGCATACTTATTGCTGCTGAAGGTAAAACACCACCACTTGGAAATGCATCCCACATTTTCTTCAATGCTTCCAAGGCACTAAGTAATTCTTGGGATCCCTCAATTGAATCTGGTAAGGGCTTTAAGAAGTGCTTGTGCATAACTCGTAACTTGTAAACCACATCGTCATTTTTTGGTTGTATTTTAGGGTTAGAGTTTAGTGTTTAAGGTTTAGGGTTAAGGATTTAGGATTTAGGATTTAGGGTTTAGGATTTAGAGTTTTGGGTTTAGGGTTTAGGGTTTAGGATTTAGTGTTTAGGAGTTTAGGATTTAGGGTTTAGGGTTTAGGGATTAAATGTTTAAAGTTTAGGATGTAGGTTCAGGTTTAATGCCTTCTCTGCTAGTTTTAATATTAAAGTTATTAAGTAATAATAAGCTCAATGATTATTTATTGTGTCTTTTTTTGAGTTGCTAATCTATTTTTGTACATAAAACAGGTATTCACCCTAACAGAGGGTATGGATGTGGTGTTATATAAGAAGAATGAAGTGGTGGCTTTTGGACGAATTCATAGTCTTGATCCTATGAATGTGTGTCATTTCCAACGTTGTGGTGAGAGAAGATGTGTAGTGATAATCACCAACGTTGTAAATTGTGAAGTACATTTAAAATATCCACATGGAGACTTTGAAACATTGGGAGATATCTTACAATGTGACATATTTAATATGCAAGCACACAGAATGCTCTGGGACCAAGATGAAATTGTTCCAAAGACATACTTTCAAGTAATCAAGAAAACTTATTTTGAGGGAAAAAAAGTAGAGATGTTATCTTGCTCCGGAGAAGTTTTAGCAATTGGCAACTTTAAGGGCTATGCTCAGAGTTTTCTCTGTATAATGGAGATAATTAAGTTGACTAGTGCAGGTGTCATTCAAAATGCAATGGATAGTACTTCACATCTAGATGTCCATAATACTACGTCTCATCTTCAAGTTCATAGTACTTGTAAATGGGGGTTAGCTTTCTTGAAATCAAGTTTGCCCAAGATAGTTTCCTTCAATGTCATGGAAGACACAATAGAATATTATCAGAAGAAAAAGACTATAACACAAATGGGATCCAAATTGATAAGAAGCTATAGTAGTGATCAAGAGTATCATAGTGGCATGCTCACAGGTATTGAGTACATTATAGTAACAGATGTTAATGCAGAAAAGGTTTCTTGTGTTGCAAGTGACTCAAATATACTCATTGGTATAGAAGACTTGTCTTGTGTTGCAAGTGACTCGAACAAGCTCACTAGTATAGAAGACAGGTCCTGTGTTGCAAGTGACTCAACAGGCTCACTGGTATAGAAGACTTGTCCTGTGTTGCAAGTGACTCGAACAGGCTCACTGGTATAAAAGACTTGTCTTGTGTTTCAAGTGACTCAAACATGCTTACTGATATACAAGACTTGTCTTGTGTTGAGAATAATAAGATGGAACCACAAAGAAAAATACACGCCTCAGGGGGGTCACTATGTATAAACCCTCTATACCACGTGCGTTCAAGGCATATTTCTAAAATCCCTTATCTGTATAAATTTTTCATTAATAAAATGTACCCCTTTTCTATACAAATCTGTAAATTTTTTCCAAAACTATTTAAAATAGTACCTTATGTATATTTATTTCTGTAAATTTTAGAAATAAAAAATATCCTTTTGTTGAACTCACGTGATAGGGTTACATATGATGAGTGACCCCCCTGAGATACACGCAAAGATCGATGGGATAAGTGATGCAATAACATGAATTGATGATATTAGTGACAATGATCATGATGTTACCACTCGAATGCAGGGCAAAGGGGGTAGAGAATCTGAGACTTGTCATGTTGTTCATAATATTATTGCTAGCATGCCAGAGAATATAGATGGGAGAATCTTGAGTTATGAAGGAGAAAGAGTTTAACCACAAAATTCAAGAGGCATTGGCAACAAATTGACATCAATGAACATATCTACCAGATTGCCATTTCCAAGATATTATAAGGCATCAAATAATTCTCAAGCCCACACAGCATTTGATTATAGAGATGAAGATTCAAGAGAAATGGATTCGAGGTTTGATGGTCTTACAACTAGAAAATGCAAGACACTATTTACAAAAAGAAAGTATGTGAGTGTGAAGAGGCGAAGAATCATGGCATCAATTCTAGAACCAAAGAGACATGTAATGTTATCCGAGGAGAATATGGAAAGGATGCTTACGCGAGTTTGTTGCAAGAGACTTTGCATTAGAAAAGTTGGGAAAGATGATTGTGTAGCCATACGCCTTGGTATTTGGAGTAAGACAGCGCCTAATAGACATAACAAACTTCTTCAAGAGTTTTCATGCTTTCTTCATCAAGGCACTGATCAAGATTTGAGCACAAGACATTGTAAACCTAGATTGACACCCATGGTTAATGGGAGACCCATTTGCAATCGAGGATATCAATGGTTAACTAGACTATCACATGGCACATATTGGACCATTTGGGCAGAGGTGAAAGAAAAAGTGGTTCATACAATTCATGGAAATACCTATAAGCTTAAACGCCATGGAAGCACTATAAATGCAACCGCAACATTAAAGCAAGTTCTCGAAGACCATGCATTACCACAGCCTCATCTTCAACAAACAATGCTAGATGGATGTGTTGAATGTCAACAACATCTTCCTTTGGGAATGACAAAGAAGGTCATCCTAGAAACTATCAATAAAACTTTACAAGACAGAGACAAGAGCATGATTTCATGGTCAACCTTGTACAAAATTTGGCATAGAGATTTTTGCCATGTCAAGACACCATCAAAGCAAAGGATGTCAAAATGTAAGACATGTGATGAATTAAAAAATGCCTTTGAACATAGTGAATGTGAGCAATAGCGAGGAAGATATATTAAATGGCAATCAATCCATTTATGTCATGTGCAAGATGCTTGAAAGTTGTATGCTTCTTGGAGAGAGGAAGCTATTTCACATGTCGATAAGTCCATGTGCATCACCATTGATGGCATGGACCAGAATACAACAACTTTGCCATGATATAGACATATCCCACCGGCATTGGAGGGCAAACGTGCACTAAAAACACACTTGTGTGGATTATTAGTACATGGATACCGAATCTTTTGTGGTGTTTGGATTGATAGTTTGCATGACCATGATAGTAACCAGGTTGTTACATCAATCATGAAAGCAATAAGAAAGGTCAGAGATGCTTGCAGATTTTACCTAACACATTGCAAATACAAGCTGATAATTGTTGGAGAGAGAACAAGAATAAATATATATTTTCTTTATGCTCTATGCTGGTTGGTTTGAAAATATTTGAAGAAGTGAAAGTTGGCTTTCTTCTTGTCGGCCATACACATGAAGACAGAGATCAAATCTTCAATGTTATCTTTGGTGAGTTGATGTCAATGGATGTTTTGACAATGGAGGATATGCTATTTTGAATTGGGAAAAAAATTGGAGGGTATCGCAAGGAAGAATCAAAAGTGGTTATCTTAGAGAGGATGGTAGATTGGAGAGCATTCATAGAGCCATATTTACAAACAGGAGATGATGCCCTAATAGGACATAGAAATCCACACTACTTTCGATTTCACATGCATAACAATATTCCAGTGATGCAATGGAAGCACTACTTAATAAATGGCGATCATTTATGGAGTGAGTCATATGCTTTATTACAACAAATAATTCCATTGGAGGAAACTAGATTTGTTCTTGCAAAAAACAAATCACTTGACATAGATGAAATGAAAGGCTTGAAAGCCTTCATTAAACATCTTCAAAGTATGATGCAAAAATATCCTGAACAATCAGCAACTAAGAATTTGGAGACAATTAAATCAACTAAAGCACTTATCCAATCTTTAGAAAGACAAGAAAACTTAATGAGCATTGACTACTGTGAATCCTTTTGGCTGGAACAAGCTAGGTCACCAAGTTTTCCATTGGATATAAATATGTTAGTAGATATGGAGGAGGCAGAGGAATGGAAGAGGGTCTATTTGTTGCAGTTTGGGCATCTAATCCAGGTTCATAGTTGGATGACCAAGGTGGCCCAATTCGAGTTGCAAAGGTTGCTAAGATAGAAAGGGATGACAAGGGAACTCCTATAACATTCACAACTTTATGGTATGAACCAAAGCCATTGAAAAATCTCCTTAAAAGATATACAAGAAAACAACTCTATGAGGGATGCTTGCAAAAGAAACGTGAATGGGTTCCAAATAATGAGGGATTAATAGCGGTGGAAGTTAGTAGCATTATTCATTGCTGGACATTGAGGACACGAAGTTTTAAAAAGAAGCATGGATACAATGTTGAAAAATGTATCACAATCCTTGATCCAAGTCGTGTCCACATTAAACATCATTTAGCAAGACTTGACCCATCAAGCGCAAATACATTACATGAATCAGATGACTCTGAATGAGATTCAGATGCATAAGATAATGTTTTATATGCTTTTTTACATACAATGGTGTATCTATACACCACCAATAAGATAATGTATTGTATGCTTTGTTTTTCAAAAAAAGGGTGTATCTATGCACCACTTATATATTGAAAACAAACTCTTTTATTTTTTTTAATGGTGTTCTATACACCACTTATTTGTTAAATTCAACAAACTCTTTTCATATGGTGTCATATTTTCACTTCATAGTGTTAAAATTGAACTAGAGTTAGGAGACTACTACTATTATTATTATAGTTATTGGATGGGGGCACCATGCACAAGTTTGGGAATTATAGCTTCATTGAGCCTTTTTTTTTAAATTAGAGGTCACCACTTGACTTTTTAGCTTAATAAGGCCATATTTGTATATAAGTGACCCATTTAGTGCTCTAAAAAACCCAATTTTTGAGCTCACTAAGTGAAGTTGAGTGGAGAGGAAATGCTCCAAAAAAAATTCCAAACTAGGAGAGAAAGTGCAAAAATTTTGAATAGTGTGTTAGTAGCTCCAATGAGGATGAATCCCTTGTAAGAAAATAATAATACGTCTGTGCTGAACAGATAATGGGATCTCGTACGCAAGAGAGAAAACAAGATAGTATGGAGAATCAAAAATTTGATTACTGTAGAACTGATACAATAGATGGCACTGCCTCCCAACCATGCGCTCCTGTGAAAGAAGCTTCGATGGTGTGCTGGAAATAGTAGAAGACGGAGGCTAGATGCTAAGGAATCAGGGTTGCTATAGCCAGTGATGAAATGGGCTTCACGGGCTTGCTCTTATATAGCCACCACTCGTAGTCGGTTAGGCTCAATTGGGTGACCGACCCAGTCCGCCCAAAACGGTTGACTGGGGGTCGGTCCCAAAATAGGCCACCAACCATACGATAGAACCGGTGCGAAAAATAGAGCAACTGACCTACGGCCGCCCTTCGGCCCAGCCCTTCGGCCCAGAGCCACATCCGAGATCATCTGAGGCTCCAAACGGGCCCCGCAACCCGAGAGTGGGCTGCCCCGGGAAATGCTCTGTCTACCCTCAGTGCGGTCAGTCAAGGGATGCCTTCCCACACTTGCATGTAGCCTAGTTGGCAGTGTGCCAACTCTATCTAAAGCAATCCAGTCATCAGGCCACACATGGCCCCCATCTGGTGTCCAAACCAGGACCTACCGGATAACCGAGCTACTCAAATGCCTTCTCCTCATATGGGGGCTTACAAGTTCAGTTAGCTGGTTCCCGCGTAGTTACATGAGAGTGGAGCATTGATATCTAACACCCCCCCTCAATGTCCACCTGCAAGTGAACTTACTTTTTCAGCCCAATGCCAAGTCGATGAAGATGCCTCTCCAGCAAGTCTCTTCCAAGAGCCTTCGTGAAGATGTCCGCAGCATTCTCTGTAGTTGGACAGTACACCAAGTCGACCTCTCCATCCATGATGAGCTCGTGTACAAAGTGATATTGAATCTCGATGTGTTTTGTGCGAGCGTGGAACACCGGGTTCTTTGCAATCGCCATGCATCTCTGATTGTCACATGATAACTGCGTAGGCTTGTTCTGCACTGCACCCATGTCCCCCAAAATCCTCCTCAACCACACTGCCTCGCAAGAAGCAAAGCATGCAGATTTGTACTCGGCCTCAGTAGAAGAAAGAGCAACTGTGGGTTGCTTCTTGCTGACCCATGACACAACTCCAGATCCAAGTGAGAAACAGTACCCTGTCACTGATCTCCTGTTGTCCACGTCTCCTGCCCAATCCGAGTCATAGAATCCGGTCAAGATGTTGCCCTTGGTATAGGTGATGCCATAATCAAGTGTGCCTTTGATGTATTTCAGCACCCGCATCCATGCCCTCCAATGGTTCTCCCGGGGCTTATTGGAAAACCTGCTTAGTACACCAGTCGCAAAACTGATGTCCGACCGTGTGTTGCACAGGTAAATCAAGCTGCCCACAAGCCTTCTGTACTTCGCTTCGTCCACCTGTGGTGATGAATCCTCGTTTGAGAGCTTCGCGTCAACCTCCATAGGGGTACCAACTGTCTTGCACTCAGCCATGCCAAATGCCTTCAGTATCTCTCCAGCATACTTCAGCTGTGAAATGAAGATCTGTTTCGGCTCCTGCCAAACTTTGAATTCGGTCGATGTGAACTCTCCACCTCTGTCTGATCTCAACTTCTTCACCTTCCTCCCCGATTCTTTCTCGACCATTACATGCCATTCCTTGAACCTACTAAAAGCCTCGTCTTTCGTCTTCAGGAAGTATATCCATATCCTTCCTCTTGAGGAAAGGGCTGCCGATGCTGCTTGCCCATCATGCAAGCTTCACATACATCGGGCAGATCTGAAATTTTTGGTAGGTCTGCAATCATTCCACTTTTATGCATCTCCTTCGAAGAACTAAGGTTTAGATGACCAAACCTCTCATGCCACAGCTTAGTGTTCTTCACATCCGCTCGAGCACTGAAAGCTGAGAGTTCGTAAATGTTGTTGCATCGTGTACCTTTACCAATGACCTTTCCTTGAAGATCCAGGATCTGTACATCATTCGTATCGAATTGAACTTTGAGGTCCCGATCTGTGATCGCGGAAACGGACAACAAGTTCCCCTGATATCTGGCACATAAATAACATTGGACAACTGATTTACAACTCCATCTGACTTGAGAGCAATCGTACCTTTTCCTTTTGCTGGACATTTTGCATCATTGCCGACTACTACCAGGATGTCATTCCCTACCGGTTGTAGAGAGGTATACCAATCCTTCTGACTGGTCATGTGGCGCGATGCACCACTGTCAATGATCCACGGTTCATCTGCAGGTACATGAATGCCTCCATGCAAATCTCCTCAATTGCTATGAACAGCTCTATTGGTGTTGCCTGTGCGCTGTTGCTGGACTCTTTCTTTACTCCGTTCTTCTCATCTGCAATCTTCTTTCGGCACTCATTCTGCTTGTGCCCTGCCTTGTTGCAATAGAAGCACTTGATCTTCTTCTTTCTCTTTTTATCATCAGAAGAAGATGGGTTACCAGAGTCCTTACCCTTACCTTTCTTTGATCCGGTCCAAAAAGCCGAATCTTCTCCAGTCCTCGTCTTTTGACGCATCTCCTCCTCCAGAAGCATCGTGCTGAAATCCTCAAAGTTGAGGGGCAGATTTTTGTTCTGTGTATTCAGCGCCGTAACAAGACCGTTGTACTTTGGTGGGAGAATCCGTATGCACCTTCGTGCTAGATTCTCGCTGGTGGTGGTGATGCCAATCGCAGTCATCTGATCGTGCAGATTCTTCACCCTGGTGATGAACTTCTCTGCCGCTTCAGACTCAGACAACTTCTCATTCGCGAGTTGAGTCTCCAGATTCTGAATCCTCATCTGATTCATGGTCTCGTAGTGATTTTTCAAGACCATCCATGCCTCCTCCGCTGTGGTGACATGTTGAATTAACGCCATGATGGAATCACTAACACTGTAGATAATAGAACACAGCGCATCTGCATTTCTTCTTGTCCACGCGAGAATATCATCTGCAGTTGGTACTATCTGTTGTCTTGCATTGGTTGGATCCGGTCTCATAACTGACCTCACGTCCACCCCAGTAGCAGTATTGCAAAGCTCGTATGCGCTTAGGATGGTCTTCATCTTGAACTTCCAGAGTGGATAGTTAGAGCCGTCCAACTTTCCGCTTTCGCCCAATGGTGGGATTCGCAGTCTTGCAGGCTGGGCCATCTCTCACAATCTGCTCGCAAACAGAAACACACTACCAAATCTTCTTGCTAGAGTCCAGGCTCTGATACCATGTAAGAAAATAATACGTCTGTGCTCAACAGACAACAGGATCTCGTACGCAAGAGAGAAAACAAGATAGTATGGAGAATCAAAAATTTGATTACTGTAGAACTGATACAATAGATGGCACTGCCTCCCAACTGTGCGCTCTTGTGAAAGAAGCTTCGATGGCATGCTGGAAACAGTAGAAGACGGAGGCTGGATACTAAGGAATCAAGGTTGTTGTAGCCAGTGATGAAATGGGCTTCACGGGCTTGCTCTTATGTAGCCACCAGTCGTAGTCGGTTAGGCTCAATTGGGTGACCGACCCAGTCCGCCCAAAACGGTCGACTGGGGGTCAGTCTCGAAATAGGCCACCGACCATACGATAGAATCGGTGCGCAAAACCGATTCGGCCCAGAGCCATCTGGGATCATCTGAGGCTCCAAACGGGCCCCGCAACCCGAGAGTGAGCTGCCTCGGGAAATGCTCCGTCTACCCTTAGTGCGGTCAGTCAAGGGATGCCTTCCCGCACTTGCATGTAGCCTAGCTGGCGGTGTGCCAACTCTGTCTGAAGCCGTCCAGCCATTAGGCCACACATGGCCCCCATCTGGTGTCCAAACCAGGACCTATCGGATAACTGAGCTACTCAAATGCCTTCTCCTCATATGGAGGGCTTACAAGTAGAGTTATCTGGTTCCCGCGTAGTTACATGATGAGAGTGGAGCATTGATATCTAACATCCCTCTGTGTCCACCATTGCAAAATGTGGTTGGAGTAAAAAATCAAATGTATGTGTTATCGATGTCGAGGAAACATGTATCATGCACGTAGAATTACACTCAATCACATCTCAAAGTATGGAGAATGGGCTGCGACCGTAAACATGGTAAGTGTTAAAGAGTTAAGGTTGATTGAGACCTATGGGTGTTCATGTGTTTGAGTTATGATCCCGTTTTAATTTGATACACGATGCAGTGCTACACGTGCATATGTTGCCCTGTGCTCGAGGAGGTGAAGCGTCGGTGATATGAGGTGGGATCTTTAGGAGGGACCGTTACGGATGCATGGAGTGATGGTGATAGTAGCCCTCCGCCATTACCTCATGAGGCCGTGGAGGAGGAGGTGTTTGATGAGATGGTGCAGGATTTATATGTCCATCAATCCTCAGGTAGGGATGATAGCATGGAGTAGGATGATCTTTTTACCGCAGCATCGAATCCACTATTTGAGGGGTGCACATTCTTTGTTCTATGTGCCTCCCTTGAGTTACTAAACTTACAGACCTGGAGCAATGCAAGTTTGAATGCATTACTCAAGTAAGCTTTAAAGTCTATTTTGCAAACATGGTGAATTATGCTAGTGGGTCAATTACTCGAATTCTTTTTCTCATTTATGGTCCTCACATGCAGGCTATTGTGTAAAATGCTTCCAAGGGAGAATAAATTACCGACCTCAAGAGATATGGCAAGGCAACATGTGACCTATCTTGGAGGATTAGATTACAAGCGCATCCCTGCATGCATCAACGATTGCGTTCTGTTTCGTGGATGACATAAGGATGCAGAGATGTTGAGATATTGAGCTCCACTCATGATATGCTAGGGTGACCGTTGTGCATTTATGTCATCGACTTGTTAGCTACAGATGCGATTGGTACACCGCCCATAAATAATAGCTGGATGACAACTATCCTTATGTACTCTAGTTCATGGCTCAATTAGTATGCCACCTTAGTTAGCTGAGTTTGGTTTGAGACCCACATATAGGATTCTTCTATTTCTTTGTACTGGAGTTCTTTTGGCTTTCACAACTAAGAAGAGGAAAACTATTTTCAGCCTCCACCTTTGTGTGTATTCCCCCATTGTGTATGTGAGAAAGCTACAAGTGAGACTCCTTCCTTCTCTCCCACTATCTTCACATGGTATCAGAGCTTGGTTTGTGGTAAGGAGCTCAAGAAAGCAAACCAAGTTCGCGGTGTCCTGGTAAGAGGACCAGTGTTGCTTTCCTTTTTCGAGTTTGGGAGCAAATCTCTGTAGGTAGCACAGCCGGAAAGTGCAAGAGTGCATTGTCTCAGATTGAGATGCCCTTCGTGGTGTGGCAAGAGGGTAGTATATGCTACGGGACAGGGCAGAGCCCTGAGTGACTTTATTTTTCTGATTCCAGGCCATTTCGAGGCCCGTTTTGGAGGCAAAAGTTCTCCGCAAGCACTGAGAAAAAGGCCCTGTTTTTGCTATGCGACCACTGCTCTGTAGGTCGATGAAAAGTTGCCACAGAAATTGCATCGTATGCCTGTGTGCAGAGATATTGGGAGTTACAGAATCATCCTTATTGCCTGTTCATGCAAAATCATCACTAGGAAGTGACTGTGCGGTCAAATACCACTTTCGTCAGTTTTGCAGATTTGCCCTTGTGAGGCGGAAGCTGTGTTTTTTGCAGTGACATTATATTTTGCAGTGTTTTGTAATGGCATCTGATTCTCTTTCACAGATTGTCGCTGAAAAGCTTGACAAGAACAACTTCCAAGCATGGAAGTTTAGAATGACGAATTTCCTTATGGGAAAAGGCTATTGGGAGTTCATTACAGGAAATGAAGAAGAACCAGTTCTTCCTAATGTTCCCAATCAACAGGAAATGCAGGCATTTAAAGGATGGCATGAGAGAGCCAGAAAAGTTATGTACTGGCTGTCTATCAGTATTTCAGATTCTATGATTGTGCATATTCAGGATGCAAGTACGCCAAAGGAGGCATGGGATACTTTGGCAAAAATGTACAGCACAAATATGCAAGCCAGGACAATGCAGCTCAAGCAGGAGTTGCACAATGTGCAGAGAGAAAATATGAGTATCAATGACTACCACATGAAGGTGAAGAAAATTGTAGATGCACTTGCTTCCATTGGGTCGCCAGTGGAAGATGATGATTTAGTTTCTGTGACCTTGAATGGTCTAGGAAAGGATTATGCACAGTTCCGGACATCCATTGCCATTCGTGAAAAATTTCCTGATTTTCAGGAGTTGTTTGCTCTTCTAATTTCTGAAGAGCAGAGAAATGGTGGTGCATCTTCTTCAAGAGGAACTTCAAAAGAAGTTGTCTTCTACTCAAATGCTGGAAGAGGTAGAGGCAGAGGTAGAGCAGGCCTATCTGGAGACCATGGTAGAAATCAGAATATGCAGCAAACTCAAGAAAACCAGTCCTATGGAGGAGGACGTGGTAACTCTAGAGGCAAGGGGAGCCAAAGAGGTCGTGGTGGATGGAAGAGAGGCCAAAATGCATACAGCAATGTTGAATGCTACTACTATGGTAAAATCGGTCATATGGCTAAAGACTGCTATAAAAAGCAGAATGACATCATGAATGGAAAATTAAGGCAATTATGCATCTTCTAGTAGACAGGGTGATGACAGAAATGAGCATCTGTTTATGGTGCAGCACATGACCAATTCTGTGACAAGTGCAGAAGAAAGCAATGATGTGTGGTATGTTGACTCAGGTGCATCAAACCACATGACAGGTCATGCGCAGAATGGATGCAGGATGCAAGGAAAATGGAAAGACCAGGATTTGTGGAGACTGGTGATGATACTGCACATGCTATTGTGCAGATTGGTAAAATTCCTTTGTCTATGTAGGATGGGAAAAAGAAATACCTGTGTGATGTATTTCATGTCCCGAATATCACCAACAACCTGGTTTCTGTTGGCCAAATGGTTGAGCAGGGCTTGCAGGTCAGATTTAATCCTCATGGATGCTTTGTTGAGGATATGAAAAATAACGGTCGCTTGATAGCAAAAGGAAAGAAGAAGGGCAGGATGTTTACATTGGATGCGGACATGCCTGAATTGAGTGCAGCAATGTTTGCACATGGGACCGGTGTAGTTGCAGATATTGATATCTGGCATAAATGCATTGGTCATGTTAATGTACAACGACTTAAATCAATGCAGGCCTAAATTATTGTTGCAGGATTGCCTAAATTCAAGGTTGCAGAAATGCATAAGGTATGTGAAGCCTGTCAATTTGGAAAACAGGCAAGGAAACCATTTCCTAGACATGTTCAAGAGGGTAAGAAGCCATTGGAATTAATCCACTCTGATACGTGGACTACTAAAGCTGCATCTATTGGAGGCTGTCATTATTTTGTCACTTTTATTGATGACTATAGCAGAAAAGTTTGAGTGTAATTTATGGAAAAGAAAAGTGAAGTGTTTGGGCATTTCAAAGCTTTTAAATCTATGGTTGAAAAAGAAACAGGCCTGCAAATAAAATGCCTAAGGTCAGATGGAGGGGGAGAGTACCTCTCAAATAAGTTTGCAAGGTTCCTGTAGGAGCATGGCATAAAGCAGCAATATTCATGCAGTCATACCCCACAACAAAATGGACTTGCAGAAAGGAAAAACAGGCATATTGGAGGTATCTCTCGGGCCATGCTAAATGAAAAATACCTACCAGATTATTATTGGGCTGAAGCAGTTGCTACATCAGTTTACATAATGAACAAGACTCCCACTGTAGCAATACATGGCATGACGCCAGAGGATATGTATACTGGTAGGAAACCAGATATTTCTCATTTGAAAATTTTTGGTTGCATTGCCTATGTTCATGTGCCAGATGAGTTGAGGTCCAAGTTGGATCCAAAAGCTGAGAAGTGCATCTTTATTGGTTATTCTCTACAGCAGAAAGGGTGTAGATGCTATAACCCTTCTACTCGTAAGTTTACAGTGAGCAGAGATGTTGTTTTTGATGAGATGAGTAGCTGGTATAAACCAGTAAATGTGATTGATGATGTAGATGCCCAAAATGGTAATGCTGCACAGAATTCATAGCAGCAATCACAAAATATTAGTGGACTTGTAGTGTCCTCTAGCTGTGGTTCACATACTTCGCCATGGACAGGCAAATTGAGATCCGAAGAATCTCCTCAAAGCAATGCAGATAGTGCTATGCAGGTATCACGAAAAGGAAAAGAGAAGGTAGATCAGCCCATGTTTGATGTGAATGCAAGTCATTCTTATGTGGATGGTGAATCCAGTGGCTCAGAACAGAGCATTGATGATGAGTTGGGTATTCCTTCTGTTGTTACACCTGGAGTAAGGAAGACCAGGGATGTTTTGAGAGCACCTGGAAGTGATCCTATTTTGCGCAGGTCTACCAGAGCTAGGTATCCTGTGGATAGGCTGAAATATGATGGATTTACAGCCATTCACTATGCCTATATGGTCAAAGTGATATAGGAACAACAACCCACTTCTTTTGAGCAAGCCATGGCCCAGAAAAGAAAAATGGGAGAAAGCCATGGATGAAGAAATGGATTCCTTGGAAGCAAATGCTACATGGGAATTGGTGCCTTTGCCTAAAGACAAGAATGCAATTGGTTGTAAGTGGGTTTATAAGGTGAAGCACAATGCAAATGGTTTTGTGAACAGATACAAGGCAAGATTAGTTGTGAAGAGGTATGCACAGACATATGGCATTGATTATGAAGAAACATTTAGTCCGGTTGCAAGGATGGCAACCGTAAGAGCAGCCATTGCTAATCAAAGGGATGGTATTTACATCAGATGGATGTAAAGAATGCCTTCTTGCATTGTGATTTGCAAGAAGAGGTCTTTATGGAGCAACCACCAAGTTATGTTCATGCTGTTCATCCTGATTTTGTTTGCAGGTTAAAGAAAGCCTTGTATGGCTTGAAGCAAGCACCTAGAGCATGGTCTTACAAGATAGGATAGTATCTTGTCACTATTGGATTTCAGATTTCCAAGGCAGATTTCTCACTTTATGTGAGAAAAATAGAGAAAGGTATTGTGTTGCTTGTCCTTTATGTTGATGATTTGATCATCACAGGTCATAGTGATGAAGATATCCTTCATGTGAAAATGCTATTGAAGCAGAAGTTTGAGATGAAGGATTTGGGAGAGTTGCATTATTTCTTGGGCATTGAGGTGATTAGATCACCAAGTGGGATGCAGCTCTTGCAGAGGCAGTATGGATTGGACATGCTGTCCAAATATGGGATGACAGGTTGTAAGCCTATTTCAGTTCCTTTGGAGTAGAATGTGAAGCTGAGCATAGATGCAGGTGAGCTTCTGGAAGACCCTACTATGTATAGACGCATAGTAGGAAGCTTGATTTATATGACTATTACCAGGCCAGATTTGAGCTATGTGTTGTTGGATTGGTAAGTCAGTTTATGCAGGCTCCAAGGAAACCGCATTTGGATGCGGCTAGACGCATACTCAGGTATGTGAAGTCCACATTGCAGTATGGACTATTTTATGAGACTGGGGTTCAGATACAGTTGCATGGATACACTGATGCTGATTGGGCTAGTAGTATTTCTGATAGACGATCTACCACTGGATATGTGTTCTCTTTTGGGAGTGCTGCAGTCACTTGGAGCAACAAGAAACAACCTAGAGTTGCCTTGTGGAGCACAGAGGCTGAGTACAGGGGTGCAGCAATGGCTGCATGTGAGGTAGCTTGGTTGCATAAGCTACTTTATGATATGCATCAGTCTACAGATGGGCCAGTTGACATTTATTGTGACAACATGAGTAGTATACACTTGGCAAATAACCCAGTCTATCATGCTAGAACAAAGCACATTGAGGTGCATTATCACTATGTGCGAGAGAAGGTTTTACTAGGTCTTATTGATCTAGTTTATGTCAGCACAGAGGATCAGGTAGCTGACATATTCACGAAGGCATTGGGCACAGAGAAGACCTGCTTGGTGTGTGCAGGAATTGGGATTGAACTCGAGGGGGAGTGTTGAGATATCGAGCTCCACTCATGATATGCCAGGGTGACCGTTGTGCATTTATGTCACCGACTTGTTAGCTGCAGATGCGGTTGGTACACCGCCCATGAATAATAGCTGGATGACAGCTATCCTTATGTACTCTAGTTCATGGCTCAGTTAGTCTGTCACCTTAGTTAGCTGAGTTTGGTTTGAGACCCACATATAGGATTCTTCTATTTCTTTGTACTAGAGTTCTTTTGGCTTTCACAACTAAGAAGAGGAAAACTATTTTCAGCCTCCACCTTTGTGTGTATTCCCCCATTGTGTATGTGAGAAAGCCGCAAGTGAGACTCCTTCCTTCTCTCCCACTATCTTCACAAGAGAGTGTCCTACTTGTGGAGAGGCAAGATATAGAGCAGATCTCAAAACTTTGGATGTGCCTCGTAAGGTTGAGCGACATTTTCCCATAATCCCTCACATCCAACATATGTTCAAGTGCAAATCCGATGTAGAGCTCATGTCATGGCATTCCTCCCATCATGGCAAGTGGATAACTCCCGCAGACACTCTTGCGTGGAAGCATATTGAAGACACATGGCCAAGCTTCAAGAAAGAACCTAGGAACTTGAGACTCGGATTGGGTATGGACGGTGTGAACCCATTTGGTCTCAAAAGCACCTCTTACAGTGTATGGCCAGTGATATTGGTGAATTATAATCTTCCACTCTCTATGGCGATTAAGAAAGGACATGTTATTCTATCCCTTCTAATTCCAGGGAAAAATAAATTCAAAAATCCTGATGTTTATTTGGAGCCTTTGATTGATGAGCTACAGATACTTTGGACAGGTATGGAGGTTCATGCCTCCCTCATCACGAGACTTCAACTGTAAAGAAGTCTTGATGTGGACAGTGCATGACTTCCCAGGCTATGGCGAGTGTTCAGGTAAGCATTGAACTTTTACTTTTGAGTAGGCAATCAATGTGTCACCCTGAACCCACCTTGAACTCTTAATTGCGTCTATTGTTCAGGTCTCACTACATTGGGTTACCATGCATGTCCTGTTTGTGGTCCTTCGCTAGTTGCCTCACGGGCAGACGCATTGAATAATGTCATCTATGAGAATCACTATCCATTTCTTCCACCTGATCATCCTAGATATGTCGCCCCTTGGAATGAAGTCCCCCCATAGTCACTCACTGTAGGAGATTGGATGAGAAGTTGGGATGGCTCCACGACTCCTCCACCACTTAGCATGAGCCGGTAAGGGTTTGTAACTATTATGTGCTATATTGAATGGAAATAAAGATTGCCTGCTAACACCGGCTTTTGTTTAGATACTCCATCTTCTATCGTTTACCATATTGGTCCCACCTCAAGATCAATCACTTGCTTGATCCCATGCATATCTTCAAGAATGCCGCGTCTACCATTTGGGAACATTTGAATGGGACACGAGATTCCACAGGCATAAGGGAGGATCTATGCACCACAGGGAGGATGCATGAAGCTTGGCCACAAGAGAGGCCAAATGGGCGTGTGTTTTTACCTCATGCACCATGTAGGTTATCAAAGCTAGAGATGGCGGCGGTGAAATGAGCTATCACTATTGAGATATCAAGCTCCACTCATGATATGCCAGGGTGACTGTTGTGCATTTATGTCACCGACTTGTTAGCTGCAGATGCGGTTGGTACACTGCCCATGAATAAAGCTGGATAACAGTTATCTTTATGTATTCTAGTTAGTGGCTCAGTTAGTATGCCACATAGGTTAGCTGAGTTTGGTTTGAGACCCACATATAGGGTTCATATATTCCTTTTGTACTTAGAGAGAGTTCTTTTGGCTTTCATAACTAAGAAGAGGAAAACTGTTTTCAGCCTCCACCTTTGTGTGTATTCCCCCATTGTGTATGTGAGAAAACTGCAAGTGAGACTCCTTACTTCTCTCCCACTCTCTTCACATGGTATCAGAGCTCGGTTCATGGTAAGGAGCTGAAGAAAGCAAACCAAGCTAGCGGTGTCTTGGTAAGAGTATCAGTGTTGCTTTCCTTTTTCGAGTTTGGGAGCAAATCTCTATAGGTAGCATAGCTGGAAAGTGCAAGAGTGCACTGTCTCAGATTGGGATGCCCTTCGTGGTGCGGCGAGACATTTGTTTTTTGATTCGAGGCCGTTTCGGGACCCGTTTTGGTGGCAAAAGTTTTTCGCAGGCACTCAGAATGGTGCCCTGTTTTTGCTGTGCGACCACTATTCTGCAGGTCGATGAAAAGTTGCCACAGAAATTGCATCGTATGCCTATGCGCTGAGATTTTGGGAGTGACAAAATCATTCTTATTGCCTGTTGATGCAAAATCATCACTAGGAAGTGAGTGTGTGGTCAAATACCACTTTCGTCAGTTTTGCAGATTTTCCCTTGTGAGGCAGAAGTTGTCTTTTGTAGTGACAGAATATTTTTGTAGTGTTCTGTATTGGCGTCTGATGCTCTTTCACAGATAGCCACTGAAAACTTGACAAGAACAACTTCCCAGCATGGAAGTTTAGAATGACGAATATCCTTAAGGGAAAAGTCTATTAGGAGTTCATTACTGGAGCTGAACAAGAACCAGTTATTCCTAATGTCCTAATGTTCCCAATCAACAGGAGTTGCAAGCATTTAAAGGCTGGCATGAGAGAGCCAGGAAAGTTATGTACTAGCTGTCTATCAGTATTTCAAATTCTATGATTATGCATATTCAGGATGCAAGCACGCTGAGGGAGGCGTGGGAAACTTTGACAAAAATGTATAGCACAAATATGCAAGTCAGGAAAATGCATCTCAAGCAAGAGTTGCATATTGTGCAAAGAGAAAATATGAGCATCAATGACTACCACATGAAGGTGAAGAAGATTGCAGATGCACTTGCTTCCATTCAGTCACCAGTGGAAGATGATGACTTAGTTTCTGTGACCTTGAATGGTCTAGGAAACAATTATGCACAGTTTTGGACATCCGTGGTCGTCCGTGAGAATTTTCCTGATTTGGGGGAGTTGATTGCTCTTCTAAGTTCTGAAGAGCAGAGAAATGGTGGTGCATCTTCTTTAAGAGGAACTTCAAAAGAAACTATCTTCTACTCAAATGCTTGAAGAGGTAGAGGCAGAGGTAGAGCAGGCCGATCTGGAGGCCATGGCAGAAATCAAAATATGCAGCAAATTCAAGAAAACCAGTCCTATGCAGGAGGACATGGTAACCTTAGAGGCAGGGGGAGCCAAAGAGGTCATGGTGGATGGCAGAGAGGCCAAAATGCAAATAGCAATGTTGAATACTACTACTGTGGTAAAATGGGTCATATGGCTAAAGATTTCTACAAAAAGCAGAATGACATCATGAATGGAAAATTGCAGCAAGGCAATTATGCATATTTTATTAGACAGGGTGATGACAGAAATGAGCATTTGTTTATGGTGCAGCACTTGACCAATTCTGTGACAAGTGCAGAAGAAAGCAATGATGTGTGGTATGTTGACTCAGGTGCATCGAACCACATGACAGGTCATGCAGAATGGATGCAGGATGCAAGGAAAATGGAAAGACTAGGATTTGTGGAGAATGGTGATGATACTGCACATGCTATTGTGCAGATTGGTAAAATTCCTTTGTCTATGTAGGATGGGAAAAAGAAATACCTGTCTGATGTATTTCATGTCCCGAATATCACCAAGAACCTAGTTTTTGTTGGTCAAATGGTTCAGCAGGGCTTGCAGGTCAGATTTAATCCTCATGGATGCTTTGTTGAGGATATGAAAAATAAAGGTCGCTTGATAGAAAAAGGGAAGAAGAAGGGCAGGATGTTTACATTGGATGTGGACATGCCTGAATTGAGTGCAGCAATGTTTGCACATGGGACCGGTGTAGTTGCAGATATTGATATCTGGCATAAACGCATTGGTCATGTTAATGTACAGTGACTTAAATTAATGCAGGCCCAAAATATTGTTGCAGGATTGCCTAAGTTCAAGGTTGCAAAAATGCATAAGGTATGTGAAGCCTGTCAATTTGGAAAACAGGCAACGAAACCATTTCCTAGACATGTTCAAGAGAGTAAGAGGCCATTGAAATTAATCCACTCGGATGTGTGGACTACTAAAGCTGCATCTATTGGAGGCTATCATTATTTTGTCACTTTTATTGATGACTACAGCAGAAAAGTTTGGGTGTATTTTATCAAAAAGAAAAGTGAAGTGTTTGGGCATTTCAAAGCTTTTAAAGCTATGGTTGAGAAAGAAACAGGCCTGCAAATAAAATGCCTAAGGTCAGATGGAGGGGGAGAGTACCTCTCAAATGAGTTTGCAAGGTTCTTGTAGGAGCATGGCATAAAGTAGCAATATTCATGCAATCATACACCATAGCAAAATGGACTTGTAGAAAGAAAAAACAGGTGTATTGGAGAGGTATCTCGTGCCATGCTCAATGAAATAGACCTGCCAGATTATTATTGTGCTGAAGCAGTTGCTACAGCAGTCTACATAATGAACAGGACTCCCACTACAGCAATACATGGCATGATGCCAGAGGGGAGGTATACTGGTAGGAAATCAGATATTTCTCATTTGAAAGTTTTTGGTTGCATTGCCTATGTTCATGTGCTAGTTGAGTTGAGATCCAAGTTGGATCCAAAAGCTGAGAAGTGCATCTTTATTGGTTATTCTCTTCAGCAGAAAGGGTATAGATATTATAACCCTTCTACTCGTAAGTTTACAATGAGCAAAGATGTTTTTGATGAGATGAGCAGCTGGTATAAACCAGTAAATGTGATTGATGATGTAGATGCACAAAATGGTAATGCTGCACAGAATTCACAGTAGCAATCATAAAATATTAGTGGACATGTAGTGTCCTCCAGCAGTGGTTCACATACTTTGCCATGGATAGGCAGATTGAGATCAGGAGAATCTCCTCAAAGCAATGCAGATAGAGGTATGCAAGTATCACGAAAGGAAAAAGAGAAAGTAGATCAGCCCATGGTTGATGTGAATGCAGGTCACTCTTATTTGGATGGTGAATCAAGTGGCTCAGAACAGAGCCTTTTGATGATGAGTTGGGTATTCCTTCTGTTGTTACACCTTGAGTAAGGAAGACAAGGGATGTTTTGAGAGCACCTG
Source organism: Dipteris shenzhenensis (assembly GCF_047967505.1). NCBI lineage: Eukaryota > Viridiplantae > Streptophyta > Polypodiopsida > Gleicheniales > Dipteridaceae > Dipteris > Dipteris shenzhenensis. The sequence continues at coordinate 52,341,796 of NC_141601.1, forward strand.
GTAGTGAGCCTATTTTGTGCAGGTGTACCAGAGTTAAGTATCCTGTGGATAGGCTGAAATATGATGGATTTATAGCCATTCACTATGCCTATATGGTCAAAGTGATACATGAACCAAAACCCACTTCTTTTGAGCAAGCCATGGGAAAAGAAAAATGGGAGAAAGCCATGGATGAAGAAATGGATGCCTTGAAAGCAAATGCTACATGGGAATTGGTGCCTTTACCTAAAGACAAGAATGCAATTGGATGCAAGTGGGTCTATAAGGTGACACACAATGCAGATGGTTTTGTGAGTAGATACAAGGCAAGATTAGTTGTCAAAGGATATGCACAGACATATGGCATTGATTATGAAGAAACATTCAGTCCGATTGCAAGGATGGCAACCGTAAGACCAGGCATTGCTATGGCTGCATCAAAGGGATGGTCTTTACATCACATGGATGTAAAGAATGCCTTCTAGAATGGTGATTTGCAAGAAGAGGTCTATATGGAGCAGCCACCAGGTTATGTGCATGCTGTTCCATCCTGAGTTTGTTTGCAGGTTGAAGGAAGCCTTGTATGGCTTGAAGCAAGCACCCAGAGCATGGTCTGACAAGATAGGATAGTATCTTGTCACTATTGGCTTTCAGATTTTCACGGCAGATTTCTTACTTTATGTGAGAAAAACAGATAAAGGTATTATGATGCTTGTCATTTATGTTGATGATTTGATCAATATAGCTGATAGTGATGAAGCTATCCTTCATGTGAAAATGTTATTGAAGCAGAAGTTTGAGATGAAGGATTTAGGGCTCCTACAGAGGCAGTATGGATTGGACATGCTGTCCAAATATGGGATGACATGCTGTAAGCCTATTTCAGTTCCTTTGGAGCAGAATGTGAAGCTGAGTGGAGATGCAGGTGAGCTTCTGTTAGACCCTACTATGTATAGACGCATAGTAGGAAGTTTGATTTATATGACTATTACCAAGCCAGATTTGAGCTATGCTGTTGCGTTGATAAGTCAGTTTATGCAGGCTCCTAGGAAACCGCATTTGGATGCGGCTAGATGCATACTGAGGTATGTGAAGTCCACATTGCAGTATGGACTATTTTATGAGATTGGGGTTCAGATGTTGGGATATTGAGCTCCACTCGTGATATGCCAGGGTGACCGTTGTGCATTTATGTCACCGACTTGTTAGCTGCAGATGCGGTTGGTACACGGCCCATGAATAATAGCTAGATGACAGCTATCTTTATGTACTCTAGTTAGGGGCTCAGTTAGTATGCCACCTAGGTTAGCTGAGTTTGGTTTGAGACCCACATATAGGGTTCATCTATTCCTTTTGTACTAAGAAAGAGAGAGTTCTTTTTGCTTTCACAACTAAGAAGAGGAAAACTGTTTTCAGCCTCCACCTTTGTGTGTATTCCCCCATTGTCTATGTGAGAAAGCTACAAGTGAGACTCCTTACTTCTCTCCCACTCTCTTCACATGGTATCAGAGCTCGGTTCATGGTAAGGAGCTCAAGAAATAAAACCAAGTTTGCGGTGTCTTGGTAAGAGGATAAGTGTTGCTTTCCTTTTTCGAGTTTGGGAGCAAATCTCTGCAGGTAGCATAGCCAAAAAGTGCAAGAGTGCACTGTCTCAGATGAGGATGCCCTTCGCGATGCGGCAAGACATTCTTTTTTTGATTCGAGGCCATTTCGGGGCCCGTTTTGGTGGCGGAAGTTTTCCGCAGGCAATCAGAAAGGTGCCCTGTTTTTGCTGTGCGACCATTGTTCTGCAGGTCGGTGAAAAGTTGCCACAAAAATTGCATCGTATGCCTATGCGCAGAGATATTGGGAGCGATAGAATCGTTCTTATTGCCTGTTGATGCAAAATTGTCACTAGGAAGTGACTGTGTGGTCAAATACCACTTTCGTCAATTTTGCAGATTTGCCCTTGTGAGGCAGAAGTTGTGTTTTTTTGAAGTGACAGAATATTTTTGCAATGTTCTTAATGGCGTCTGATGCTCTTTCACAGAGTGTCACTGAAAAGCTTGACAAGAACAACTTCCTAGCATGGAAGTTTAGAATGACGAATTTCCTTAAGGGAAAAGGCTATTGGGAGTTCATTACTGGAGCTGAACAAGAACCAGTTATTCCTAATGTTCCCAATCAATAGGAGTTGCATGCATTTAAAGGATGGCATGAAAGAGCCAGGAAAGTTATGTACTGGCTGTCTATCAGTATTTCAGATTCTATGATTGTGCATATTCAGGATGCAAGCACGCTGAAGGAGGCGTGGGATACTTTGACAAAAATGTATAGCACAAATACGCAAGCCAGGAAAATGCATCTCAAGCAGGAGTTGCATAATGTGCAGAGAGAAAATATGAGCATCAATGACTAACACATGAAGGTGAAGAAGATTGCAGATGCACCTGCTTCCATTGGGTCGCCAGTGGAAGATGATGATTTAGTTTCTGTGACCTTGAATGGTCTAGGAAAGGATTATGCACAATTCCGGACATCCATTGCCGTCCGTGAAAAATTTCCTAATTTTGAGGAGTTGTTTGCTCTTCTAATTTCTGAAGAGCAGAGAAATGGTGGTGCATCTTCTTTAAGAGGAACTTCAAAAGAAGCTGTCTTCTACTCAAATGCTGGAAGAGGTAGAGGCAGAGGTAGAGCAGGCCGATCTGGAGGATATGGTAGAAATCAGAATATGCAGCAAATTCAAGAAAACCAGTCCTATGGAGGAGGACGTGGTAACTTTAGAGGCAGGGGGTGCCAAAGAGGTCATAGTGGATGGAAGAAAGGCCAAAATGCAAACAGCAATGTTGAATGCTATTACTGTGGTAAAATGGGTCATATGGCTAAAGACTGCTACAAAAAGTAGAATGACATCATGAATGGAAAATCACAGCAAGGAAATTATGCATCCTCTAGTAGACAGGTTGATGACATAAATGAGCATTTGTTTATGATGCAGCACTTGACCAATTCTGTGACAAGTAGAAAAAAGCAATGATGTGTGGTATGTTGACTCAGATGCATCAAATCACATGACAGGTCATGCAGAATGGATGTAGGATGCAAGGAAAATGGAAAGACCAGGATTTGTGGAGACTGGTGATAATACTGCACATCCTATTGTGTAGATTGGTAAAATTCCTTTGTCTATGCACGATGGGAAAAAGAAATATCTGTTTGATGTATTTCATGTCCTGAATATCACTAACAACTTGGTTTCTGTTGGTCAAATGGCTGAGCAGGGCTTGTAGGTCAAATTTAATCCTCATGGATGCTTTGCTGAGGATATGAAAGATAAAGGTCGCTTGATAGCAAAAGGGAAGAAGAAGGGCAGGATGTTTACGTTGGATGTGGACATGCCTGAATTGAGTGCAGCAATGTTTGCACATGGGACCGGTGTAGTTGTATATATTCATATCTAGCATAAACGCATTGGTCATGTTAATGTACAGCGAGTTAAATAAATGAAGGCCCAAAATATTGTTGCAAGATTGCCCAAGTTCAAGGTTGCAGAAATGCATAAGGTATGTGAAGCCTATCAATTTGGAAAACAGGCAAGGAAACCATTTCCTAGACATGTTCAAGAGAGTAAGAGGCCATTGGAATTAATCCACTCTGATGTGTGGACTACTAAAGCTACATCTATTGGAGGCTGTCATTATTTTGTCATTTTTATTGATGACTATAGCAGAAAAGTTTGGGTGTATTTTATGGAAAAGAAAAGTGAAGTGTTTGTGCATTTCAAAGCTTTTAAAGCTATGGTTGAGAAAGAAATAGGCCTGTAAATAAAATGCCTAAGGTCAGATGGAGGGGGAGAGTACCTCTCAAATGAGTAAACTTGCAAGGTTCCTGCAGGAGCATGGCATAAAGCAGGAATATTCATGCAGTCATACCCCACAGCAAAATCGACTTGCAGAAAGGAAAAACAGGCATATTGGAGAGGTATCTCGTGCCATGCTCAACGAAAAAGACGTGCCAGATTATTATTGGGCTGAAGTAGTTGCTACAGTAGTCTACATAATGAACAAGACTCCCACTGCAGCAATACATGGCATGACGCCAAAGGAGAGGTATACTGGTAGGAAACCAGGTATTTCTCATTTGAAAGTTTTTGGTTGCATTGCCTATGTTCATGTGCCAGATGAGTTGAAATCCAAGTTGGATCCAAAAGCGAAGAAGTGCATCTTTATTGGTTATTCTCTACAGAGAGTGTATAGATGCTATAACCCTTCTGCTTGTAAGTTTACAGTGAGTAGAGATGTTGTTTTTTATGAGATGAGCAGCTGGTATAAACCAGTAAATGTGATTGATGATGTAGATGCACAAAATGGTAATGCTGCACAGAATTCACAACAGCAATCACAAAATATTAGTGGACCTGTAGTGTCCTCTAGCTGTGGTTCATAAACTTCACCATGGACAGGCAAATTGAGATCAAGAGAATCTCGTCAAAACAATGCAGATAGTGGTATGCAAGTATCACAAAAGGGAAAAGAGAAAGTAGATCAGCCCATGGTTGATGTGAATGCAGGTCACTCTTATGTGGATGGTGAATCCAGTGCCTCAGAACAGAGCCTTGATGATGAGTTGGTTATTCCTTCTATTGTTACACCTGGAGTAAGGAAGACAAGGGATGTTTTGAGAGCACCTGGTATTGAGCCTATTTTGCGTAGGCCTACCAGAGTTAAGTATCCTATGGATAGGTTGAAATATGATGGATTTACAACCATTCACTATGCCTATATGGTCAAAGTGATACATGAACCAGAACCCACTTCTTTTGAGCAAGCCATGGGAAAAGAAAAATGGGAGAAAGCCATGGATGAAGAGATGGATGCGTTGGAAGCAAATGCTACATGGGAATTGGTGCCTTTGCCTAAAGACAAGAATGCAATTGGCTGCAAGTGGGTCTATAAGGTGAAGCACAATGCATATGGTTCTGTGAGCAGATACAAGGCAAGATTAGTTGTCAAGGGGTATGCACAGACATATGGTGCATTGATTATGAAGAAATATTCAGTCCGGTTACAAGGATGGCAACCATAAGAGCAGTCATTGCTATGGTTGCATCAAAGGGATGGTCTGTATATCAGATGGATGTAAAGAATGCCTTCTTGCATGATGATTTGCAAGAACAGGTCTATATGGAGCAGCCACCAGGTTATGTGCATGTTGTTCATCTTGAGTTTGTTTGCAGGTTGAAGAAAGCCTTGTATGGCTTGAAGCAAGCACCTAGAGCATGGTCTGACAAGATAGGACACTATCTTGTCACTATTGGCTTTCAGATTTCCATGGCAGATTTCTCACTTTATGTGAGAAAAACAGAGAAAGGTATTATGCTGCTTGTCATTTATGTTGATGATTCGATCATCACAGGTGATAGTGATGAAGATATCCTTCATGTGAAAATGCTTTGAAGCAGAAGTTTGAGATGAAGGATTTGGGAGAGCTGTGTTACTTCTTGTGCATTGAGGTGATTAGATCCACAAGTGGGATATGGCTCTTGCAGAGGCACTATGGATTGGACATGCTGTCCAAATATGGGATGACAAGCTGTAAGCCTATTTCAATTCCAAATATGGGATGACAAGCTGTAAGCCTATTTCAATTCCTTTGGAGCAGAATGTGAAGCTGAGCGAAGATGCAGGTGAGCTTCTGGAAGACCCTACTATGTGCATATGCATAGTAGGAAGTTTGATTTATATGACTATTATTACCAGGCCAGATTTGAGCTATGCTATTGGGTTGGTAAGTCAGTTTATGCAGGTTCTAAGGAAATTGCATTTGGATGCGGCTAGGAGGATACTGATGTATGTGAAGTCCACATTGCAGTATGGACTATTTTATGAGACTAGGGTTTATATACAGTTGCATGGATACACTGATGCTGATTGGGCTGGTAGTATTTCTAATAGACCATCTACCAGTGGATATATTTTCTCTTTTGGGAGTGCTGCAGTCACTTCGAGTAGCAAGAAACAGCCTACAGTTGCCTTGTCGAGCACAGAGGCTGAGTATAGGGGTGCAGCAATGGCTACATGTGAGGTAGCTTGTTTGTGTAAGATACTTTATGATATGCATCAATCTACAGATGGGCCGGTTGTCATTTATTGTGATAAAATGAGCAGTATACACTTGGCAAATAACCCAGTCTATCATGCTCGAACGAGGCACATTGAGGTGTATTATCACTATGTGTAGGAGAAGGTTCTAGTAGGTTTTATTGATCTAGTTTATGTCAGCACAGAGGATCAGGTAGCTGACATATTCACGAAGGCATTGGGTGCAAAGAAGTTGCGCAAGTTCAGAGACCTGCTTGGTGTGCAGGAATTGGGATTGAGCTCGAGGGGGAGTGTTGAGATATCGAGCTCCACTCATGATATGCCAGGGTGACCATTGTGCACTTATGTCACTGACTTGTTAGCTGCAGATGCGGTTGGTACACCGCCCATGAATAATAGTTGGATGACAGCTATCTTTATGTAATCTAGTTAGTGGCTCAGTTAGTATGCCACCTAGGTTAGCTAAGTTTGGTTTGAGACCCACATATAGGGTTCATCTATTGCTTTTGTACTAAGAAAGAGAGAGTTCTTTTGGATTTCACAACTAAGAAGAGGAAAACTGTTTTCAACTTCCACCTTTGTGCATATTCCCCCATTGTGTATGTGAGAAAGCTGCAAGTGAGACTCCTTAATTCTCTCCCACTCTCTTCACATCAGATACAGTTGCATGGATACACTGATGTTGATAGACCATCTACCAGTGGATATGTGTTCTCTTTTAGGAGTGCTGCAGTCACTTGGAGTAGCAAGAAACAACCTACAGTTGCCTTGTCGAGCACAGAGGCTGAGTACAGGGGTGCAGCAATGGCTACATGTGAGGTAGCTTGGTTGTGTAAGCTACTTTATGATATGCATCAGTCTACAGATGGGCCAGTTGTCATTTATTGTGACAACATGAGTAGTGTATACTTGGCAAATAACCCAGTTGATCATGCTAGAACAAAGCACATTGAGGTGCATTCTCACTATGTGTGGGAGAAGGTTCTAGTAGGTTTTATTGATCTGGTTTATGTCAGCACAGAGGATCAGGTAGCTGACATATTCACGAATGCATTGGGTGCAGAGAAGCTGCGCAAGTTCAGAGACCTACTTGGTGTGCAAGAATTGGGATTGAGCTCGAGGGGGAGTGTTGAGATATCGAGCTCCACTTGTGATATGTCAGGGTGACCGTTGTGCATTTATGTCATCGACTTGTTAGCTGCAGATGCGGTTGGTACACCACCCATGAATAATAGTTGGATGACAGCTATCTTTATGGTACTCTAGTTAGTGGCTCAGTTAGTATGCCACCTAGGTTAGCTGAGTTTGGTTTGAGACTCACATATAGGGTTCATCTATTCCTTTTGTACTTAGAGAGAGTTCTTTTGGCTTTCATAACTAAGAAGAGGAAAATTGTTTTCAGTCTCCACCTTTGTGTGTATTCCCCCATTGTGTATGTGAGAAAGCTGCAAGTGAGACTCCTTACTTCTCTCCCACTCTCTTCACAATCACTACAATTCGTACTCCCACTGGATGCATGAGGTGTTTGAAGGGGGCCTCACAAAGAGCAAGAAAAGAGGTGTAGAGCAATTATATGGCTTGAAATCTCATGATTGGCACAAGATGCTCCAAGTATTTTATGTGCATAATATCTTTTTCCTTCCAAATTTGTGAATGAATTAGAAGCAACTAATCAACCATTCCTCGTGTGTTTAGTTCATACTACCTACTAGCGTTTCTGGTAGAACATCGAAGAATGTGAAGAATTATATTTACAAGATGGGGGAGCTTGTGAGGTACTTTACAGGGTACAAAATGTGAAGCGTATCAATGCTCCATGCAAGGTGTTCATATTGCTAATATGGCATACTTTTTCCTTTCTAGGTATGTGAGCTCAAAGGAAATAGATCCCACCATGCTTGAGAATGCTCAAGTTATGTCAATGGAGGTGGTTTGTTTAGTGAAGGAGACATTTCCATGTTCTATTCTCACAAGCCAACATCTCATAGTACATTTGGTGGATGAAATTGCTATATGCGATACTGTACATGCACGATGGTTCTTCTTCGTCGAGCGCTTCATGAAGACCTTGAAGCATTTCGTGAGACAAAATGCAAGGCCTGAAGGTAGCATGGTCGAGGGTTTGGTTGGTACAAGAGTCACTTGTATAGATTTTTGAGTTTCTTATTGATGTGGATAGCTCTCTCCCACGACTATGGAGAGATGATGAAGACCTAAGGATGACCTCTATTGTGCCTCAAGGGAAAGGACGGAGCAAAGTAATAGACACGGAGCTGCTTAATAATATCAACCTTTATTGCATGCTTAATAGTGATGTGATGAAAACATGGGTGACAAGATACGAGGATGCAAAGGTAAGAAGACAAGGAGAAAGGGCCCTCTTTCGTACACACCACGGATCTCGTGTGCCATACCCTCAGCATCTAAGAGCCCTTCCAAAGGATATTCATGTCGATTGGCTACTTGACGAAATGGAGAGAGTAGAGAGAGACGAGGGGATGCATATCACAATGGAAGAATGGGAGTATGCTAGGGGATGCATGAGCAAGGTCGGTATGTAGAATGTTATGCATAAGTTAGGAGCTTTCAACAGTTTAGATTTCTTATTTAATTCATTTTGTCTTGGTGTAGTGTACTATGTTCAAAGCTATATGGTGTGAGGGCAAGCATTTTTGGACAATGGATTGATGATAAGAGAAACACACAAGATTGCGGCATCATTGCTAGCTTTGAGGGAGCCAATGGAGCCATGGATGATTATTGTGGCATAATCCAAGATATTATTAAGCTTGAATTTCGACGCTTCTTTGTGTATGTTTTGGATGTAAAGTGGTTTAAGGACGTGGTGGAAAGAGGCCCTAATGCAACAATCAAACTCCATGCAAGTGGCTTTGTAACTATTGGCTCCACAAAGTTTTGGCAAAGTAAGAAGGACACACTAGTACTACCGCAACAATGTGAACAGGTATTGTACACACATTTAAAAATACTCACTTTTAAATATTTGATACCTTCGATGCAAGAAAATAACATGATGTGTTTGAATTAAGTTATCCTATCAACCAATGGTGGATAATAATAGGTGGTGGCATGTCATACCTATTACGCCACATTCCAAAGTGATGTATAGTACATTTACTAATATGGAGCATATGGAGGATGATCATGGCCATAGAGGTGATGATGACCATGATACGAGAGAGGAGGATGATCATGAGATAGGAGATACAGATATTGAGGCCATTACCCATGAGGACGAGCCTACCATTGGTGATGCTGATTTCGATGAGCACATGAGTAGCACAAGTAGTAGTGGGCTGAATGTATTTGTAGATCTCAACACTAGTTTGGATTTTAAAGTAGATAGTTTGGCAAGGGTGTGATTAAACCGTAGCCCATCATTGATATTGGCAAAACTATTTTACATATTGTCTCATTCTCCTCACATCACTTAATTTTTGTATATGTGGGTTTGCCAAAAAGCATTGATATTTTTGTTAAAATTATGTGCTTTGGTAATCATGGGCAATGTTTGGAAAGCAGTGATGTACATTTATCAGCCTGCACCAAAATATCACATTCTGTATTCTCTGTTTTGCATCTAAATCCGCATCTAATTTGCAGTGCAGACACACTAATAGATGTGCTATTAGACGCGCAAATAGATGCGCTAATAGATGCGCCATTAGACGCGCCTGTATTTTCACTATTCTAGCAGCACCCTTAGATGCGCCCACTATTTTGCGTGTCTATTAAGCATGTCTATAGTTGCTTTGTCTTGTTGTGTCTATTTCCTCTCAAATGCAAAATATTTTATTTTAAGGATACTATCTTGAACAAATCTTATTTTTGATGGATTCCACCCTATCTTTCTTGATGCTTGAGAGTAAGGTACATAAAAAGATCCATCTTCTTCATATCCCAAAATAATATTTGAAATTTAGTCATCAAATGCAAATCTATATATATCATAAAGAGATGTGATGATGAATAGTAAGCATACTCACAAGGCTACATATCTTGTAGATAATTTTTTAGACTTCTCTTGACAAGGATCCTCTCACCACAATTGAAAGGATAAACCACCTTTTTTTTCCAATGGATGCCCTTGAAAAAGGAGCTCCTAATTGGGGTATCCTACCATCCTCACCCTTGAGAAATGAGGGAGAAATGATAGCCAAATGGGTGGACTTCCCCAAACTTGGTGGAGAAACTTAGCCATAACTTCATGAAGTACTTTTTTTAATGCATGTAACTTTACCAAAAGGTGCAAGAACGTGATGAACATCTAAACAATGTCTTTGCATTTTATTTGATATGCCTCATAGGCCCTTTGGGACTTGTCAATCAAAAGATATAGGTTGTCACAAGAGTGCTTAAATTATACAATTCTCCTTTAGCATAAACATAGGGATATATGCACAAATTTATTACAATTATTAATTGTGTGTACAAAGTCACAAGATCACCAAGAATCAAGAATAGAAAAAATCATAGTTATAAGAACTTATGCCAATCATAAGACTTGACTCCCTTAATATTAATGCATGCACTTCTAAATAATCTTAGGCAAGGGCAATCAACAGCATGGTATGCAGCCATCACCGCATGGTTTGCCAGTCACGGCATTTAGATGGACCGACTTCCCCCGTTTCAGTATAGCATGGATACAGCATGCAAGTTGATCCCACGGGGTGAGATTAACTACATATATAGTGTTAGATCTACTTTATCTCCACACATCTCACACTTGGGGGGGCTAAGAGTTCCCCACCAAGACCCAGCTCTAGTATGACCATTTCCTGAGAGTATCAGAGAATAGGCTCATCATACGACCTCAGTATCTCAAGGACAGAGGAGTCTCACATGCGCTAAGGATTGCCATCAGAGAGATGTGGGTCTCATCTCATCAGTTGAGGATCGAGGTAGGGAGAGATGCAGGTGTACCCAAAGAGCAGCAAACTTGTAGGTTGTGCACGATGGGGGCGGTCAAGACAAAGGAGCAATTTCTCTGTGTCTGCCCTACCTACTATGAGATCCAAGGGCACTACCACTGCCTTTTTTTTTCAGGAGGGGCACGGCTTTGGCCCAGTCTCATGACTGATCCACTTCTAGGACCATGTCTGTATTGGGCTCTACCTGATGGAGATGTGACGACACAAAGAGACGCTACTACGACATATCAAAGAGCAGCAGGAGTGGAACACTGCACCACAGGGCACTAAGGTAGATTGATCACAAAGACAGGTCATGGATTTCTATGCATTTGACTCAGCTCTAGGGCACTCTAGGGTAAGGAAGGATCAGTGGAGAGAGCCGATGCAGCACTGCTGGACGAGGGACAGAGATCGTACATGATGTGACAGGCGACTAGAGCACACACGATCGAGGTTCAACCTATTTAGCTCTACTCATCAGGGTAGATTGACCGAGACGAGGTGTCACCCTTGACATAGCCCATCGGATCGAAAGATCAAGGAGACCACGCCCTCCACTACCATGGGAGACAACTTGAGAGATGCAGATACGTGAGCTCTTTGCATCTCATAAGAGAGCCACCATGGAGCCTAGATATGTAAAGCCAATTCATACACTTGGGACTCTAGATCTAAGCACCTGATATTTTCATGTCATGCTATTTTACTATTTTTTTTCTATTTTGCACCAGTATAGCATTTTACTACTCACCACCAGTGAGGGTCAGCAAGCCCTTCGCCCCGGCCCAAAGTGGTCTGTATGAGTTACTCAGTTCCATACTTTGTCCCATAGGCTCACAAGGTGTCCTACGACGGATGTTAATATCTCTCTCTCTCTCTCTCTCTCTCTCTCTCTCTCTCTCTCTCCCCCCTTCTCTCTCTCTCTCTCTCTCTCTCTCTCTCTCTCTCTCTCTCTCTCTCTCTCTCGCTCTCTCTGTCCCCCCTTCTCTCTCTCTCTCTCTCTCTCTCTCTCTCTCTCTCTCTCTCTCTCCCCCTCCCTCCCTCCCTCTCCCTCTCGCTCTCTCTCTTTCTCTCTCCCTCTCCCTCTCTCTCTCTCTCTCTCTCTCTCTCTCTCTCTCTCTCTCTCTCTCTCTCTTTCTCTCTCTCTCTCTCTCTCTCTCTCTCTCTAAGGAGAGATACAATAGATAGATACAAAGGTAAAAGGAGGAAGTGATGGTCTAAGTCATGAAGATGTAGATCAGTGAATGTGAAGTGGGTAGTGTTTGGGGAAAACACATTTGTACCTATTGATAATGCAATAGCAAAGGAATGTTCCTTAGTCTTTCTATTGTAATGTTACTTAGTCTAAATTCTCTTTGGATAGTGTTGTGTCCTTTTTTACATTCATTAAAAGACAACTTTGAATGAGGATCATCCCTGGATTAGCATAATGGAATACCAAAAATGAATTGATGGAAAGATAGGGTCAATAGAAAAGTAGATTATTTCCCTTAAAATAATTTTGCAATCCTATAGGTATCAATAAGGAAGAACACATTTAGATATAATAGTAATATTTCTTTCGTATAACCTAGAGCTACCATTGGGTTAAGGGAGAGATGAAGTGAGAAATTCCAAGACCTTAATATAAGCCTTGATGAAATGGATGTAAGTGTATTTCTATGTTAACAATACTTGATAATAAATCCATCATAGTTTCCATTTTAATTGCCATAAATCTTGAATGCAATGAAACAATATACCATTAAGGTTGGTGGCATTAGGCATATACTTGAACTTCCAAATCTTCTAATTCTTTAATCTTTTAATTTTCCTATCGACATGTTTGTTATTGGGCCTTATCATGTAGCAAAATTAAGAGATATACTTCTTCATAGTATGAATCATAAAGTCATCCTTAGCTATGTCATTTTGCTCATTCCTTTTAACACCTGCTTTTAGAACATTTGTTGTATCAAAACATGGCCATTGAATCTTCTTTTTCTTTTTTTTGGGTGAAACCCAGCCATGGTGCCTTTCTTTCCTTAATTATTCAATAAAAGGGTATCTTTCTCCATGACCTATATAATCATCAAATTATCGCCCTTAAATATCAAAGTGAATCCTTCCTAGGACAATGTACAAAGGTTTGTGATTATGCTTTCTTGTGCAGAAAAGATATAGATTTTGATTTTTCATCAGTATGTTCCTTAAATAAAATGTTGATTTTATGGTGTGTCTGCTCCTAAAATGACACGAGTTGACCATGTTAATTTGAACCAAGCTTAGGGACCACAATGGATTTGCCTTCTAGTTAAATGTCCATAGTATTTTTCCTGACCACAATAATGTGATTTTTTTCCAAGTAGTCATTAGAGGACATTGGATGCCATGTGCTAATTTAATATCTCTATACACTCTTATCTTGGTGATTCACAATTGTTTTGGCAAATACTTGCTTTGACAAGTTGAATTTTCCTTAATATGTTGCAATGCATCATGCACATATGTTTTCATATTTCCACACTCAAACTTATTTTTAAGCACTTTCTTGTAGTTGTTTTGTAACTTTAATATTGTAAAGTTAGTAACAACATTATTATGATAATTACACCCTCATTACACATAACTACTATGACTTGGTTGATACTATTAACTTCGTGCTCACTGGGCTACTACACTTATATTTCCAATAAATTATCATGCTATTTCATTGATGGGATCTAGCTATCATATTTTCTATCCATTGAGGTGGTTACTCCACAAATATAGAAGCATAGCATGTGGGTTCAATAGAAAGGATTTTTAAAATTATTATTTTTTCACATTTTTTACATACACATGGGTACCAATTAAATGGGCCGGAATTCACAATAGAATAGAAAAAGGATGAATTTTATTTATGAACAATTCACATATAAGGGAATTTTAAATTAGGTCTTGGACTCACGTGATGTAAAGGATTTATATGTGGTGTATCCCTTAATTTCTAGAGATAGTAGTGAAAACAAGAAGTGCAAAGTATTTTGCACATCGTTGTTTTGGAGTAGGGGGGACCTATAGTCATGGTTTTTGGCAAGCATGGTGGTCCCAAGTTGTCTGTAAGCTACTAAGCATGGTCCCAAGGTTCTCACAATGCCATGCTTGAACTCAAAGTGGAGCATTTAATGCTTTATATATCACAAACCTAGCAACAATCATGGTGGATGATTTTTTGACGTTAGTCTATATGCCCAATAAAAGTAAAATTCTAAAATAATCGTTATCACTAGAAACTTTTATGTCTAAAAATTTAAATCTTGCTAAGATTTATTACGTATATTCTTTCAAATTTGAAAGACAATATATAAAACCATTCTATTTTGAAAGGCAATTTGAAATACAATATATAAAACCATTCTATTTTTTGTCTCAATAGTGTAAAACTTTAAAAACTAGCTTCATTAACTCTCACTAGTATTTTATATTAATGTATAGTATTACTTCTATCTAAGCATCCATGAATCCAATTCTAACTATAAATAACTACCACCACATAGGTGATACTACTAGCATAGCCCTATAAAGTTAGTATAGCTTGATGCAAGGCAAAATCAATGTTCACTGTCACTTTATTTTTTATTGATTTGACTAGTAGAATCGAATTAAAGGAAACCACCTACAAGTCTTTGAGAATCCTATGAATGTGGGATCATTAACATTCCCACACCATTTAATTAATAGGAGCTACTATTCATATTTGAACTACTTGGTAATTGAAACGAATTCCTATGCTTGAGCTTAAGTTTGAGCATTGGATAGCAAGGATCTAATGCAAGCCCCCCCCCCCCATATTTGAACTACTTGGCAATTGAAACCGATTCCTATGCTTGAGCTTAAGTTTGAGCATTGGATGACCAAATAGCAAGAATCAAAAGCAAGCTCCCCCCCCCCTATTTGAAACACTTGGTAATTGAAACCGATTCCTATGCTTGAGCTTAAGTTTGAGCATTGGATGACCAAATACTAAGGATCTAATGCAACCCCCCCCCCCCCCCCCCCGCTTCTCTCTCTCTCTCTCTCTCTCTCTCTCTCTCTCTCTCTCTCTCTCTCCCTCCCTCCATCTCTCTCTCTCTCTCTCTCTCTCTCTCTCTCTCTCTCTCTCTCTCTCTCTCTCGCTCTATCTCTCTCTCTCACACATGTGACTCTTGTGTGTGTGTGTGTGTGCGCTCGCGAACGTGCACACATGTGTGCATACATTTGGATAAATTAGTTCTTTTATCCTTGTCTTATATTGGCATGTTAGGTACTTATGTAGTATTTTTGGGCCCTATCATGCCTTAATACCCCCATGCCATTTATGTTTCACGAGTGGGTGCACGCAAGAAGATGTAACTTGAAGAGGTGGGTTCAAAAGAAGACTTTTTCAGTATAGGACTCACACAAGTGTACATATGTAGGAGGTGTTTTTAATTCACAAATCAAGAAACTTGAAATTGTATGAATCTAGAAAAGGAATCTAGGACCCATGTTCAGGTGCATGGTTTTATCTCAAGGGATCCATTATATGTAAACTATATATATCGCGTGTATTCAAGGCCTATTTTTAAAATTCCTTATATGTGAATATTGTATGATTAAAAGACATCTTTTTATACAAATATGAATGTCTTTCTATAAAGTGCACATGCTAATCATAATTTTTATATGTGACCTCTCCTTGATGGTTGTATTGGTATCCATCCGATAAACAATTTATGTTATCATAATTTTTATATGTGACCTCTCCTTGATGGTTTTATTGTTATCCATTTAATAAAAATTTTATATTATCTAATAGTGAACCCCTTCAGGCTGTTTTCCTTTTGTGACTGCCCCTTATTGGCAAGGATTATCTATTAGGGACTCCCTTGTAGCGCCGATTTGGTTTAGCTTTAAATGATATGAATTGAGCATCATTTGAGAATAATATGAGTGTTGGACATTGTGTTCACAATAGCTAATTTAGACTACTCATGTAGACTTGTTTCAGCTTGATCTCAAGTTCACTTTGTTTATTTTGTCTTTGTTTTCTCATTATTTTGCTAATTTTTGTATGTTCATCTTACCTATGTTGTCATGGTTGAGTTATTTTTTATGTGTGGGTCTAAGTGCGGGTTTCTTATTTCAAATTAGGACTCTAATCCAACTAATTACATATCCTTTGGAGTTTTCATTTGCAAGTTACAAGCTTTATGTGCAATTAGATTAAGAAACTTTTTGAGAGTTACAAGTATTTGAAGAGGATAAATGATATACTTGATTAATTAATCCATAGGTCTAGCAGATGTAGTTGTGATCACATCTAATTTCAAAGAAAAATAGTTTATTATTTAAGTGATCACTAGGCATGAATGCTTAGAGAAAGTGAAGAGGTTAGGAGGATGAAAACCAAATCATTTACCATAGTAGTTGGAAATCAAGTTGGTGGAGACACAAAAGAAAAGATGTCATCTAGGTGAAGATAGAAGAGAAGAAACTATATAAATACCTATGAGGCCTTAGCCTGACTACTTAACATGAATTGGGACTTCTAAGTCCAACTACGTTGAAGGATGCAATTAGGATAGCAAAGGAGGCACAAAGAAAAGTAAATATTAGGAGGAGAGATGCAATGAGAAAAGCATCAACATCAAGGGGTAGACAATCTAGGTAATGATCCACAATGTTTCAAGGCGAGCGGGAGTGCAAATGGTTAGTAGAAGAACAACATGGAAACCTACTCCAAGTGGACGTGTCAAACCTTCACTTATGTCTACTCGCATAAATTTTTTAGGGAGAGGAAATGCTTTGGATGCAATAAGGCAACTGATCATAGATTCTATTGAGTGTCTACAGCTTAAGAAAAAGATGGCTAAGACAAATATATCTAAAGTCTCTCACTTTAAGCAACAAGGTGAAACTACTTTAACAGAAGTTGAAAATTTTGTAAAGAGAAACAATGCTATTTTGCATTAAATCTTTGTTGATGACACAAATCATTTAAGTTCTATGGGTATGTAGGAGGTTTACGTATCTTCATCCTAATGGACCAAGCTAGTAACTATGATATCACTTTCTAGATAGGTTAGCTAAATTTATAGTCAAGGCTAGGTAAATGGCCTCTAAGAGACATGAGTATTAAGGGTGCATTTGGGGGAAATTAAGTGATGCACTTTTAAGATCAAGAACTTTTTCTTTAGGATCCAACTGTATGATGAAGATTGAGACTTTCTTTTTGCTCCTTTGCAAGAAATCGATATGATCCTAGGCAAAAGCCATCAAGATATGATTTTCAACCATCTTTGGATGTAAGGAAACATACTTGTACCTTAGTCTAGTACTGATCACTTAACATATCAGCGAGAAATTCCCCATATTCAGTGCATATCTCACACTAGAGATAAGGTCAAAATACATAAGGAAGTGGGTTGTAATGTAATATGTGTTAGGGAAGTGAAGCCCGAGCATAGTGATCATGAATGCCAACACTTATAATTCCTTAAGTAATTTGATGATCAATTTGCTAGTGAGATCGACATGAGACACCCATTTTGAGACCGAATGATCATACTCTTGAGTTGATTCTAGGATTCTCACGTATATGTAGGGCTTTTTATTTGTGAATAAGATCAACCTAGAGGAGATAGGAAAGCAAGTTATGGAGTTTCTAGAGAAAGGAAATTGCTCAGACCATGTAGTTTGCCATTTGGAGCACCTACCCTTCTTAAAGAAGGATGGAGCTTTTAGGATATGTATTGTTTATAGATCCATTAACAAGTTGACGATCAAGAATGTGTATCCTATATCTAGAGTTCATGACTTGATAGACTCTCTAAAAGGTGCCAAGGTATTTAGGAAATTGGATTCAAAGTCAGGATATCATCAAGCTAGGATGAAGGAAGAAGATGTCATTATGATTGAATCTGTGGCTATCTTTTTTGGGTTTACAAATGCATCGACCTTGGTAGGATAATGGATATTTCTTTGACAATATATAAGAAATTTCATGGTTTTCTTTACTAATATTTTGGTTTAAAGATGAAATGAAGCAGAACACAAGCAAAATCTTGCACAAGTGATGGAGTTGTTGTGTGAGAACCATCTCTTCTTGAATATTTTAAAGAATGGGTTCTAAAAGAGTGAAATAGAATATTTAGGCCACGTTACCAACAATGAACATGGAATTCAGGTTGATCTAGACAAGGTGAAAGGAATAAAGGAATTTCCTACCCCCATGAATGTAAATGAACTAAAATATTTTCTTTGTTTATGTAGTTATTATAGAAGGTTCATCTTGAACTTCTCCAAGATTGCTGTAAGGACATTGGTAGGAGAAGAGAATTGAGAGCATGCCACTAACCACCCATCTATGCCACCACATAGGTAGTCTAGGCTAATCCACCACATGCTAATCTGAGCAATCTAGCCATACATAGCTAATCCCCTATGCACCACGGCTTATGATACCATGTGTTGTATGAGCAAGCCTAACAACCATGGTGACTCCCATAGACTCCTGGCTAATGGGCGACTAATGAACATAAGTATCACCACATCCATTATCAATCTTGCTCTCCCCTGCAATTACCAGAATTACTGTGGGGGTTAAAGGTCACTGTGCCTTTACCCCGATTATGTACAATACTCAAACACATATATAAATGAATGAAAAAGAAGATTACGGTGGTTCTGCACCCACCAAAACTTGTGGCTCTCTGTCTCTCTCTCTCTCTCTCTCTCTCCTTCTTCCGTTCTTGCTTCCGTTGAGAGCACTCTCAACTGGTATTAGAGCCCGGGTGATCTAGCTGAGTGTGCGTGAATGCTTGAAGCTCAGCAGCTTTGTGGAAGGAAGGAGAAGCTCTGTGGGAAGCTTTGTGGGTGACTTTACTTGCATCCGAGTGTGCAGAGACCTTGAAGGAACCTTTGGAAAAGTCACTTTGGCTTTGCGAAGTGGTTTTGAGAGCCTGTTAAGTGTTTTCAAAGAAAAAGTCGTTTTTTGAGCTTTTCCCTGTTCCATTCGATGACAGAGACTCCATATTGACTTGTAGAGGTAACTATTGCTTGCTTTTGGTGTCCACTTCACTTCAGGAGCTTGGAAACACCTTCATTCTTGAATCTGGGATCATTTCATTGGATTTATGACTCACTGTGTCAGTTTCTGCGTTTTTTGCCCGGGTGTTGGAACTCAAGTTTGGAGCAAACATTTGCAGATCTGTCAGTTCCGGTGGACTCAGGAGGTCCTAAAACTTCTATGTTGCTCATCATTCGCACTCCGGTGGAGTTTACAAATAGCTCTATTTCCAAAAACGTTTTTCAGTCCGTGTGTTGGACCCAGTGATTGAGACCACGGTTTCCAAAACCGTCTATCCCATTGCGTTCCGGACGCCCAAAAACCCCTACCTGTCAGTTCTTGCGCGATTCGGTGGAGGACTTTCAGAGTTATAGATCTCTGTGTATTCGATTTCGTCTCTCTGTTATGCATTTTTCATTCTAAGGTTTTGAAACCTTAGATTTATGCCACATGGCAGTGGATAAGTGTTGACTCCCATTTCTCACTCATCGGTTGGGATTTTGGAGTTCTGGCAGAAGAGAGATATTTGCAAATTTTCTTGCTGAGTCCGATTATGCAATGGCGCCCATGTTTTGAGGCATCTTAGGTTCTATTTTCAGTAGCGGTCATTACCGTGGGACTATGATTTCTTGAGCATACCTTATGCAGATCACTCTGGTTGCAGTTTGAGCAGTGTGCGCTCATTCGTGGTATGCATTGGGTTGCAGTGGATGATTTATAGGCCATTTGGATGCATTGCGGTCCTTATTGGATGCGCTGATAGGCCCAAATTGCCTTGTGGGATGCTATTTTTATGGACGCTTTGCACATGGATGCTATTTTATGCTGAGGGACAGCTTTGACACATTGCAGGTGATGCACTGATAGTGCTATGCTCTCTTGGATGAGATATTATTAATGCATATGCCAGTGGACGGTGTTTATGCTTGAGTCATTTGGCACTTATTGGCATTTTGGATTGCCATTGCAGTTGGCATTTTCTTTTGGGCCAGATTTGCTCATATGGATGCATAGTATATGCACATGAGTCAGATGCATCTTTTGATGCTTTGAGCTTTGAGTTTTGGTGATATTTCACTCTATTGTGGCATACACATTTGGGTGCACGTGGTATTTGGTGTGATTCTCTCTTGCAGGCACTAGCATTTGGGATTTTGTTTCATTTGCATCATGGCATCCTCTTCCATGTCTCAAAAGGAGTTTTTCAGCATTAAAAAGTTTGATGGGACAAACTTTTCTTTGTGGAAAGAACAAATAAGGGATGTGCTTATTCAAAAGAAGCAAATTAAACCCTTGGCAGGGATTGAAGCTAAGCCTGCAAATATGTCTGAGGATGATTGGAATGAGTTGGATGCATTAGCAAAGTCTACTATCAGACTTCATCTTGCAGAGTCAGTTTATTTCACAGTAGTAAATGAGCAGACTACGGAAGATTTGTGGAAGAAACTGTGCGCCACTTATGAGAAGGAAACTGCCTCTAATAAAGTTTACCTCATGAAGAGGTTGTTTGAGCTGCAGATGAAGGAAGGGGTCTCCATTGCTTCTCACTTGAATGAATTCAATATTATTTTTAGCCAGCTTCAGGCTCAGAAGATGAATTTTGATGTGGAGACTAAGGCAATATTTCTCTTATGTTCATTGCCATCCTCATGGGATACCTTCCGTACAGCTGCCAGTAACTCTGTACCTGGTGGAGTACTGAAATTTGATGATGTTGTGGGTACCTTGTTGGCCGAGGAGATTAGACGTAAGTCTATCGATGGCAACAAGCAGGATGCAGCCTTAAATGTGCAAAGGGGCAGATCACAGTTCAGGGGGAAGTCCCAAGAAAGAGGGAAGTCTTGTAGCAAATCCCCAGGGCACAGAACATTGAGTGTTACCACTGTGGCAAGAAGGGCCATATGAAAAAGGATTGCTACAAGCTAAAAAGAGAGCAAAAGGATAAGAAAAATAATGCAAATTGGGGTGCAAATCAAAAGGAAGAGAGTCCAAGGGAGGACAAAGGAAAAGTGAAGATCGAGGAGATCAATGCAGTCACACATGATAGTGACAATGACGTTCTCTTCATGTCTAGTTTATCTGCAGAGTTGCTTACCACTTCAGATGATGCATATTCCTAGGATTGGATTTTGGATTCTGGTGCTTCATTCCATGTTACTCCCCATAGGGAATGGTTCTCCACTTATGACAGTGGAAAGACAGGTTGTGTGCATCTTGGAAATGACTATGCATGTGACATAGTGGGAGCAGGTGACATAAAGTTTTCTTTTGCAAATGGGTCTGCATTTGTTTTGAAACATGTGAGACATGTGCCTAAGCTAACCAAGAGTCTTATTTCAGTGGGTCAGCTAGATGTTGCTGGTTTTCATACCACTTTTGGCTTTCAGAGTTGGAAAATTCAGAAGGACTCTATGCTTTTGGCCAGGGGTGCCAAGTGTGGCCCGACTTTGTATCCCTTACATGTATCAGGGGTATTTGATCATGTTGTTGCAATAACCGAGCAGCCAAGCACTTCTTTATGGCATTGTAGGTTGGGGCACATGAGCCAGAATGGAATGAAACTCTTATGCCGTTTGGGTTATGTACCGCATTCTCGGGGGGGTCACTCATCATATGTAACCCTATCACGTGAGTTCAACAGAAGGATATTTTTTATTCCTAAAATTTATAGAAATAAATATACATAAGGGACTATTTAAAATAGTTTTGGAAAAAATTTACAGATTTGTAAAGAAAAAGGGTACATTTTATTAATGAAAAAATTTACAGATAAGGGATTTTAAATATAGGCCTTGAACGCACGTGATATAGAGGGTTTATACATAGTGACCCCCCCGAGACCGCATTTGAGTTTCTCTGATTTTGAATTTTGTGAGCATAGTCTCTATGGGAAGCAGACCAAATCAGCCCATAAAAGAAGGGGAAAGAAAGAGTCTGAAATGCTTGATTTGGTGCATTCAGACGTATGTGGTCCCATGCCTACACGGTCATTAGGCGGGGCTGAATACTATGTGACATTCATTGATGATGCAACTAGGAAAGTGTGGGCTTATGCTATAGCTCGGAAGAGTGATGTGTTCCAGGTATTTCAGAAATGGCTGGCCTTGGTTGAGAATCAGTCAGGTAGAACGCTTAAATGCCTACGGACTGACAATGGTGGAGAGTATCTCTCTCATGACTTTCAGCATTTCTGTGATACACGTGGGATTAAGAGGGAGCTCACATACCCTCGTACTCCAGAGCAAAATCCAGTTGCAGAAAAGATGAACCGTACCATTCAAGAAAGGTTGCAATGCATGCTTTCCAATGCAAGTCTTTCTGGTGGTTTTTGGGCTGAGGCAACGAAGACTGCAGTGCATGTGATCAATAGATCACCTAGTAAGAGTTTGGATGGTGGTATTCCTGAAGAGGCATGGAGTGGCAAGAAGCCCTCTTACTCTCATTTGCATATATTTGGGTGTGAGGCATATGCACATGTGCCAAAAGAGCTTCGAAAGAAGCTAGATCCTAAGTCTAGGAAATGCATCTTTCTGGGTTATGGTGAAAGTGGAGAGATGGGCTATTGTCTCTGGGATCCAGAAGCGAAGAAGATCATACGCAGCCATGATGTGGTCTTCAATGAGAAGAAGATGCATAAGGCACCCATGAGGGATGTGGAAATGAGGAGAATCACTTTCCAGGATGTGAATCCACTGCATATGTTGATAGACAGCAAGCTGTCCATGCACCAAATGTGCAAGAAATGGTACCACCAAGTACTCCCACAGGTATACAATCAAGGGTAGATGATGGATCATCTATTGGTGGAAATGATGAGCCAAATGTGGCTGATATGCAGGTGGGACAGCAAGCTGAAATGCCCTTGAGAAGATCTTCTAGAGTGTCTAGACCGCCTGATAAGTTTATTCCAGGGGTAGACTATGTGATGCTTACTGATTGCGGGGAGCCTTCTTGCTACAAAGAGGCTATGATGCACGAGGATCAACGCAAGTGGGAGTATGCTATGCAATCAGAGATGAGTTCACTTATGAAGAATAAGACTTGGGACTTGGTTTCTTTGCCACATGGAAAGAAAGCATTGCCATGTAAATGGGTCTACAAAATGAAGGTCACAGGTGATGATGTGCCTAGGTACAAGGCCCGTTTGGTCGCTAAAGGATTCAAGCAAGAGAAGGGTGTGGACTTTGATGAGATATTCTCTCCAGTTGTGAATATGACCACACTTAGATGCATGCTTGGACTAGTGGCAGCAGAGGATATGGAGCTTATGCAGATGGATGTCAAGACAGCTTTCTTGCATGGGGATTTGCATGAGGAAATTTACATGGTGCAGCCAGAAGGCTTTAAAGAAAAGGGCAAAGAGCATTTAGTTTGCAAGGTGAAGAAGAGTCTCTATGGTCTTAAGCAAGCACCTAGAGAATGGTATCAGAAGTTTGATGCTTTCATTCGGTCCCAGGGTTTTAGAAGGAGTGAAATTGATCATTGCCTCTACACTAAAAGGGCTAAGGATAATAGCCTGATAATCTTGGCACTATATGTGGATGATATGCTATTGGCTAGCAAGAATACTTATGAGCTAGATGCATTAAAGGCCAAGTTGCATGAGGCCTTTGATATGAAGGATTTGGGACTTGCAAATCATATTCTTGGTATGCGCATCACGCGTGATCAGAGTAGGAAACTCCTTTGGCTTTCACAGAAGGAGTATGTTACAAAAGTATTTCAGCGTTTCAATATGGAGGGGGGGAAGGCTGTGAGTACTCCATTGCCTCCATATGTGAAACTGAGTCATACAGATAGTCCCAAATCAGATGAGGAAAGGGCCATGATGGCCAAGGTTCCTTATGCATCAACAGTTGGGAGTCTTATGTATGCTATGATAGCTACTAGACCAGACATTGCATTTGTAGTGGGAGTTGTTAGCCGGTATATGGCTAATCCAGGAAAGAGGCATTGGGAGGCAGTTAAGTGCATCATGAGGTACATGAAGGGTACCAAGGAGATGTGCATCTGCTTTGGTAAAGGAGACATGCGTGTACTTGGGTACACAGATTCAGACTATGCAGGGCATGTGGATAGTAGGAGATCCACTTCTGGTTATGTGTTCACCTTTGCAGGTGGTGCAGTGTCATGGATGTCTCACGCACAGAAGTGCGTTGCTTTGTCTACCACAGAGGCTGAGTATGTTGCAGCCACAGAGGGTTGCAAGGAGGCTATATGGCTTGATCGACTAGTGGGAGATTTGGGGATTCATACAGGTGTACCGACATTGCATAGTGATTCCATGAGTGCTATTCAGCTAGCACGGAATCCGGTCTTTCATGCAAAGACCAAACACATTGAGGTCAAGTACCATTTCATCAGGGAGGTACTTGAGGACAAGCGCATAGAGCTTGTCAAGGTTCATACAGATGATAACCATGCAGATATGCTGACGAAGAGTCTACCTAGTCAGCGGTTTGAGTATTGTCGTATATTGATGGGCATTGGATAGTATGCTCACTGGTTGTTCTCCCTTAAAGGCACATTGTCCTTTAAGTGGGAGGTTGTGGGGGTTAAAGGTCACTGTGCCTTTACCCCGGTTATGTACAATACTCAAACACATATATAAATGAATGAAAAAGAAGATTAGGGTGGTTCTGCACCCACCAAAACTTATGGCTCTCTGTCTCTCTCTCTCTCTCTCTCTCTCCTTCTTCCGTTCTTGCTTCCGTTGAGAGCACTCTCAATTACCACTGTTGGGACATTGCCCCCCCCGCCCCCCCTTAAAGAGAGTTTTTGTTCTCGAAATGAGCTCTGGAAAGCGTTTCCAAACAGTGCTTAACTTTTCCCTAGCATATCCTACATCCCAAGGCATGCCTTTCCACTTCACCAACATTCATGTCTTATGGAATGCGTAGTCCTCTTTTCTTGGGTATCCAAGATCCTCTTCAATTTGTGTGGTAAAGAGTCTTAGGATCGATAATGTTCACAAGTACCTCAATGTTTGCAACATTTTCATTGGCATCGATAACATTTTTCAGCCCACCCACATGAAAGATTGGAAAAGATTCTCAATGCTCATGACAACATTGTTGATATTGATGTACTTTGTAGAGCTTATCGAGCCTCCCTTTGCCACATAAACTAGAGAGGATGGTAGATACCCAAGAAAAGAGGTAAAAGCACACTGATGCGTATTTTTCTAACAACCAAGCATCATGCATGGTAAAGAACAAGGAAATATGGACACCAAACCAGGCAAATACTATGCTATGGGTATGATGCTTTGCACATGCCTCAAAAGTAATTTTAATACCTATGCAAAGTATCATACC
Organism: Dipteris shenzhenensis; assembly: GCF_047967505.1. Classification (NCBI taxonomy): domain Eukaryota; kingdom Viridiplantae; phylum Streptophyta; class Polypodiopsida; order Gleicheniales; family Dipteridaceae; genus Dipteris; species Dipteris shenzhenensis. Next base: position 52,367,159 of record NC_141601.1, read on the forward strand.
CATCGAAGACAAACACATAGGTTAGAAGCACAACTATGCATATTTTTTTACTTTCATGTAAAAAACATGGAAGTATGCACATTGGCTAGAAGCACACCAATGCATATTTTTTAGCACGCAAGCATTATGCATGGTAAAACATGAGAAAATATGCATTTCAGACCTTGCAAATGATATCTATGGTTATGATACTTTTCATAGGCCTTAGAATTACTTAGTTTAATGCCTATGAAAAGTATCATATCCATCAAAGACAAGCACATAGGCTAGAAACACACTGATGCATATTTTAACACCTAGGCATCATGTGTGGTAAAAACAAGGAAATATGCATTCCAAACCATGAAAATGATATATGATGGATATGATACTTTACACAAGACTTAGAGTAACTAAGCTTAATGCCTTTTCAAAGTTTCATCAAGACAACCACATAGGCTAGAAGCACACAATGCATATTTTTAACACCCATGCATCATGCATGGTAAAAAACAAGAAAATATGCATTCCAAACCATGAAAATGATATTAGATGGGTATAATACTTTGCTTAGTCCTTATACTAAACAAATTTTAGACCTATGTAAGTATCAATACCCATCAAAGAAAAGCACATAGGCTAGAGGGCGCACCGATGCATATTTTTAAATACTCATGTATGATGCATCGTAGAAAACATTAAAATATGCATTCCAAACCATCCAAATGATACCCAATGGGTATGATGATTTACACAAGCTATAAACTAAGTAAGGTTAAGGCCTATACAAATTATGATACCCATCAAAGACAATCACATAGACTAGAAGCACACCGATGCAAGTGATATCCGATGGGTATCATACATTGCACATGCCTTAAATATCCCTTAGTAAAAAACCCCTTATGTATGTATATCTTATATAACTCTATAGAAATATTAAATCCCTTTTGTTGATTGCATATGTTATCTTACATATTGCTTAGTGACCCCAACGGGTGTGTGTGCTACCATGTCGCCTCAAGCCTTTACAAGCAAGCCTAACTACTATGGTGCCTCCCATGGAACTTTGACTAATGAACTCTCTACCACATCCATTATCGGTCTTGCTGTCACCTGTAATTCCTAAAATTACAAATGCCGTAACAATCACGTTGTCACTTACGGATCTTCTTGAGAAGCAAACTATTTATCATGGGAATGATAATCATTTTAGTGCCTTTGAGAATTTCAAGGGTGCTCTAATGTCTAGCCATGTGTTACTCTTACCATTTTTTTAAAAAAAATTGAAAGAGGTATTCTCATATATTCCACGAAACAATTTCTTACATATAGCACAGACCAATTCTTAAATACGGCTCAGACAAAAGACATCTCGCTCAAATACTATGGAGGCGGACTCTAGTGCTCTCCTCAGGCCAACTGGCCACTAGCCATTTCACTTGGATCCCTATGTCCAGTACTGCTTCTTTACAAGTGAGAGAGAAGATAGCCGAACTGCTAACAGATGCCTCATAACGGGCAGACCAAACTGTGTGGAGTGTGGCGTACCTAATCACCTCCCATGCGTGGCTCTATCTAGACCAAGGTCCGTGCCAAAGATAGTTGCTCCTTTTGAAATGAACTGCATGCCCAAGGTTTTGGCGCACCACCCTCGCAAGATTTCCCACAGATTTCGAACCTAGGGGCATCCCCAGAAAAGGTGGGTAAGTGTTTCTGCTGCGCATTTGCAAAGCTTGCAGCATCTGTCATCCACATGGAGCCACGAGACGTGACTGCCAATAGGGAAATACTCTCCGCATACCCTCCACAAAAAGTAGTTAATCTTGTTATAGGGTGTCGATTTCCATAGCCTCGCAAATCTGCCACTCCACATGGCCTTAGGTTCTTCTCTAAGCCACTGGTCATTAAGCTTTAGATGCCATCCCTCCTTGTATGCGAGGAGCTTGTCGAACGCCTTAGGTGACAGCTTAGTCAGGGGGATATCAGCACCCCACACCCACTCCTCTGGAACAGAGTTATCCGACGGGTGGGGATTGGTGGGCCAATCGAGGGGAATCCTGAGTAATATGCCCTTGACAACACCCATTTCCTCCTAGGACAGAAAGTAATATGCTTCAATCTGGTAAGGAGACAGCCAGCTGCTTGTCTGTGCATCCCAGAGGTCTTCCCAAGTGTGTAATCCTTTGGCAGCAATCTGCCCTGGCACCCTCTCATTGCCTTTTGCGAATTTGCCACCACCCGGCCAGGCCGCTTGCCACCAAACGGAAAGCTTCAGGGAGAAGTCCTCTTACCAAAATTTGAGAAGTCTTCTTTGTTATATGTACAAACATTAATGGTACATTGGCATTGACGTTGTTCTAATGCAAGAGGGACATCCTATAGCCTTTGAAAGTCAAAAACTTCAAGGTGCTGAACTTAAGTGTAGAATGCAATGTGAGACGCTATTATTAGGTGTAGTTCATGCTTTGAAGTTATGGCTCATAAATGTTGACTTGATTCTAAGGAAGCCTTCAAGACTAGTTCATACAACTTAAGTTCCCAGACTCCCGAGTCCATTAAGTGGATTGAATTTCCCATTTCTTTCGGATGTGCAAGATTTACGCTTATGTGATGCAACCTAGGTGTTAATATTTGTCCTCTTTGGTTGCTTTGAAAACATATTCAAGGCAGAGGGGCATGCGATGTGACTGAAGTGGAGTGTGCCGAAAGGAACCCCATGCAAGTGGAAAAACAGAAGTTTTCTAGTAGCTTTTGCGTGAAGAGGGCCATGAAGGAGGAGCGATGGCATAGGTTTAAAGGCTATCGGATACTATATTTGGGAGGGCGGACGAAATCAAAAAATGGATCTAACAAGAAATCTAACAACAGGGAAAGTTGAAAGGCGAATGAAAAGGAGTGTAGAAGAACGGTCGGAGTGTCGACACTATGTCGACATAGGAAGCTTAAGCTCAGTCCTTCCGAGGCATCCATGGCGACACCTTCGTTGACAACCATCACCCTCTGCGTCTTCTCCTGCGTCCCTCCCGGCCTCCCTCCCCCTGCATGGCTCCTCCTCCTCATATATCCTTCTCCATCTCCTCCATATCTTCACAGTCAACCTCTACCGCTTCCCCACTCCCTCCTCCCTCTCCCTCCCTCGCCACCTCAATCTCTTCCCCCTCCCTACATCCCTTCCACTACCATGCCTACTAGCTCCAATTGCTCCCCCGGTCTCTTCGATTGTAGGGACCCCGTTGTCGCTCTTCACCTCAAGATCGGGGCTATCGTCGCTATCCTCGTTGCTTGCGTCGTCGGCGTCTGTATGCCCCTCTTGAGTAAATTTTTCTCTGCTTTGAGACCCGAAGGCAGCCCTTTCCTCGTCATTAAGTCTTTCGCTGCGGGAGTTATCCTTGCTACCGGCTTCGTGCACATGCTTCCCGACGCCTTCAATTCTCTCACAAATCCTTGTTTGCCGGAAAGGCCCTGGGCCAAGTTTCCTTTCGCTGGGTTCATTGCCATGATGGCAGCACTCTTCACCCTCATGATCGATTTTTGGGGAACTGCCTATTATGAAAGCAAACATGCAAGAGAACAACAGCAAGGGGAGAAGGTCGCAGATGAGAGTCTACATCGGATCGAGGATGGTGGCGTGATGGGGCAAGATGCGGAGAATCAAAAGAAACTCTCCATGGTGACGGTTCATGGTCACGAGCAGAGTGGCCATTCTCACTCTCACTTTATAAGTGAAAACAAATCCTCAGTAGATGCTTCTCAACTCCGCCATCGCGTGATCTCACAGGTGATTAACTGCCCTAGCTTAGTAGATGATGACGAGGTTTACCCGTCCTGAACACTCATTCTCTATACCAGATTTCGACTTTGGCCTTAAGTTGTTGGTACATGATCGCAGGTATTGGAAATGGGCATCATAGCCCACTCAGTCATCATCGGCATCTCCTTGGGTACATCTCAAAGCCCCTGCGTCATTCGGCCTCTAATAGCAGCCTTAACATTTCACCAATTCTTCGAAGGGATGGCTCTAGGGGGGTGCATCGCCCAGGTATTCCATGCTTCTTCAACCGTATTTTTATCGCACCTACCTCATATAACTGTTCAGTTAGGAAGTCTCTGGCGCATCCTGTGAAGTTCTTCCATCTGTGTAAGTTCTCATTATCATCCATAACGAACTATTGTCATCGTTTCTTATTTGCAGGCTGGATTCAAAAGCCGTGCGGCCATAATCATGGCCTTCTTCTTCTCTGTAACCACGCCAACAGGCATCGCCATTGGCATAGGCATCGCTTCCAGTTATAACGAAAACAGTCCGACTGCTCTGATAGTGGAGGGTGTGTTTGATTCGATGTCAGCTGGTATCCTAGTGTACATGTCTTTGGTCGATCTCATAGCGACAGATTTTCTGAGCAAGAAAATGCAAAGCGATTTTAAACTGCAGGTTTTCTCGTACACAGCATTGTTTCTGGGAGCTGGAGCCATGGCTCTCATAGCCAACTGGGCTTGACCTTAAAAGGCAAGGTGTAGTCAATCAATTCGCAAAGCCTTGTATCGTTCCAATTTTATCACAGATGTCTACAACGACATCTGTTTTTTTAATTTCTTTTTATAAATGCAAAGCCCTAAAATAATGGTGGAGTTTGTGAATATTTGAAATGGCTCGCATTCATCTTTAATAATGTAGGTCCCCCATATCTTGAAATTAGACATAGGTCCATTTTCCCGTCCATTGAGTGGAGTAGAGTAGAGTTTGGGGAATGTATGAAAGAAAAGGAGTTGAGAAAGCCTACATGTGCTTTTAAAAGTTAAAGGGTCACAAAAGGTGCACTCAAAATAAGGTATACAACTAAATGAAATCAAGAAAATCCTACCACATTTGTGTACGTGTATGTGTATTTGAGTGTAATGAGTGTGAAACTCCAATGGAATTGTGAAATATCTCTTGGTAGTCAAAGATTTAGAAAATTGTGTGCAAGGTCCTATATTATAATTATCCGTAAAAAGAGAGTTTTTACAATTCTAGAAATATTATGCAAGGAAAAGAAAACATGAGATACAAAGACTTTCGAACCATCAAAGTTAACCTTGTTGATTAGTAGCATTAACACTATTGCATATAGCAAATTCCACCCTTTTTGAAAACTCCAAATGTTTCGATCGTGCAATTGTTGGAGTACAATATAGTCTGCCACCATGTAAGCATAACTCATCTAGCATCAATATACTTGTCAGAAACATCATAGCATTTATTTACGGTCGGATATTCCAAACGATAGATTTTGTGAGAACTACCCATTTTTCTTGCACTCTATGAGGCAAAGAATAACTCGTTCAGCATATATATACTCGGCATGAAACATCATAGAATTTATTTGCAATTGATGCTCGGCATGAAACATCATAAAATTTATTTGCAATCGATGCTCGACATGAAACATCATAAAATTTATTTGCATGCAATTATTCCATATGATAGCATTTGTGAAAACTAGTACCAGTTAAGCATAACTAAATTGAGACAGTCTATGTTGTTTTGGATAGTGGCCATACTTTTTTGAGATTGATAACAATTGATGAATAGATGGAGGAGAGCCTCTTGAGCCGTATGACATTTGCAAGGCAACCCATCATTGTCCTCATTCTTCCCTTAGTCTACAACGCCTTTGTGCACAATCAAGCATGCCTTATTTTCTGGAACATTTTAACTTGCAATTCTAGTAAAGATGAGACACCAAAACTTGGGAGCCTTGTCTATACCACTTTTTGTTGAGGCGGTGGCTTAAATACATAGAAGCCATCTTGAAGTTGGAAATCAAAATGGTAAATCTTGAATTGAAGTTGAAACTCTCACTTTGCTTTCCATTCCTATTTGCTCCTACCAAGTTCTTAACCTCTTTTGTTTTAACCAAAGCACATCCTTGAGAGAGAAATCTCTCAAAGGGTAATCTTCCATATGATGAAAAATGAGTTCGAATCATGGCTAGTAAATGTGATGTCTTTCTAGTGAACCCTTTCCATATCAGATAGATTGAGCAATTGGTTCCCAAACCAACTCAGGAACTCAACTTAAGTACAACCGAGGAGCCATGCATAGTTGTGGTAAATGTCCATTGATTAGATGATCAACTCCAAGAGTTAGGAATCTTTTTGTGTAGTACTAGGATGTCTGTTCTTGGAGTTACATAGATTTGCAGGGATTTCCCTTGAAAAAATTCCAGCATCATGTTCGATTGATACTAGATGCCAAGTGATTTTGTCAGCAGAGGTGCAAACTGGATCCAAATTATGCCAAGTAGGTAACGGCTGATATTGACCAGTTGATCATAAGCAGCTTTTATCCACACAATTGATCAAAGGGATTGGTTGTTCCCAATTGTAGTGGTGCCTAAGAAAAATGGCAAACTTTGAGTTTGTGTGGGTTACAGGAAGCTTAATGTTCAAATAGTGTCCAATCCTTTCCTAATTCCTTTCACAGATAGAATTCTTGACCAAGTTCTAGGCCAAAAGATGTACTCATTCATGGATGACTACAATGGATACAATTAAATTTCTATAATACCCAAGGATCGATTTAAAATTACTTTATTACAAAATGGGGTGCATATACAACTAAATTCATACCATTTGGTCTGGCAATGTACCACTCTTTTCAAAGATTCATACTTGATACTTTTGGGACAATTTGACTAATTTTATTGCTATTTACCTAGATTACTTTTTTGTATAGTCAACAATATCCATACATTTGGTTTGTCTTGAAATAGCGTTTGCTAGGTGCACCAAAAAAGCATGAATTTCCCTAAGTCCATTCAAGTGCATTTTCTATGTACAAGTTGGTGTGCTACTCGCCCATGTGATTTCCAAGCAAGGTATTCAAACTGAAACGTGAAATATTACAACAGTTGAGAAAATGCCAGAACTAGAGAATCGGATACAGCTTAAGTCCTTTGTTGGATTTATGAGATGTTATAGAAGATTTAACTAGCAAAACCATATGAAGATGGTATATTAGTGTGCAAAAAGGTAATACGAGTCATTGTAAGAACTTAATGGTGGAAAATCAAGATGCCAAATCTGATACTTGTATTACCAAAAGTTTTTATAAGGATGGGTACATGAATGTGTAGAATGGTAATACAATTCATTGCAAGAACTTACTGGACAATCAAGTTTTTATGAAGATGGGTACATGAGCATGTAGAATGGTAATACAATTCATTGCAAGAACTTACTAGACAATCAAGATTCCAAATCCAATACTTGTACTACCAAAAGTCCTCTACTTGTTACAAATAGTTGTGCATGTAGTCGACTCACATGACTAAAGACACCGACACTTGCCTCGGCTTGAGGCACCCCACTCACTAAGAGAAGAAAGGCTCCACTTGTTCTCAGACTACAACACTACTAAGAGTGAGTAAAATCATGTTTTACATCAAAATTATAACTTGACTAACCAATCGATTCCAAGAAGTGGCTTTTGAACTCGGCCCCTACTTGGCCCTGGAATCTTGCAAAAATTGCTACCAATGATTGGCCACATGGCATTGCCTTTTCTTGGGCTTCTTAGGTACTTGGGGTTGCATCACTTGGTTCCTCCATGGTAGCACTTGGGCTACTAGTTCTCAAGTATTCAATCATAACTCGGGTTGCCACAAGTAACTAGGAGGGCCAATATTTTGCCTTAGCTTTAAGTTAGCCATGTCCTCATTGTTTGCATTGGTTTGGACTAGCCATTGTAAAACTTGGAGGCTGAATGGAGGGCTTTGGGTTTGTACTAGCCATTACAAAACTTGGAGACTAGATGGAAGCCTTTTAGTGGTGAGGCTCAAAACTAGCCTTGCAAGACAAGGGTGGCTAGCACAATGTGGGAGTCGTAGACCTGTCATAGAGGGACTAGGAGTCTTTGATGACTTGGTGGAGACACCCAACCTATCCAACAGATAAGCTCATTTGGGAGCTAGTGGTTAAGGCCAATAGTAGAGGGAATTAATATCCACTGGCTTGTTTTTTGCATGCTGCAGCCAATGCTCCAAATATTGCTCAGTGATAGGGTCCTCATCTGATCTACAATCCCCAGTTCCTCAAATCTAAATCTATACCATTTGAACTTTGAAGGAGGCTTGTAATCAAACTTTGAAAAACTTCAAGCATATGGCGCCACATGTTTGTGGCATCCATGATTTCCGATCGCATTAATTGCTTGACCACTTTCAACAACTCCATGTAGTACACATGAAAATTATTTAGGATCCTCTTGGGTAAATCTCTAATCTTCTCCATGAGTTCCTGGTGCTAAATTTTGAATGTTACTCTTTGGCATTGGGCCTTGTCTTTTACTACCAAATCATAACTATGGTAGACCAAATCATAGAAGGAGACTTTGATTGGTAGATCACCCAACTATTTTGTTTGATGCAAGGGCCATGAGGATCCAAAGAGCCAGTTGCCTTTGTTGTAAGCAATTGTAGAGTTCTATAGGATACCTACAAATGGGATCTACCAAGTATAGAGTGCAAAATCCCAATCGGGCTGTGCACAAGAGAAATTCAAAAAACTTCTTAAGCAAAAAGAAGGGGCTCAATCGTGGGTACATATTCTAGAGATGTTTTAATGGCTGTTCTAACAAAATGGAGTGGAAAAAGTTGAGTACATGTTTCAACGAACATCCCAAGAAAGAAGATCCTACAGTTATGAAGGGTATAGGTTGAGGCTCAAGATCAAGTAGAATAGAGCCTGAGCTATAGCCTTCTTATCCGAGCTCGTCGCTTGTTTCTTGGTTGGTGTGTGGTCCCCCATAGTCATGGTGGACATAGTAATAGTGATTTTTGTTGACATGGATGGTGTATCGAGCTTGACGAGGTGCTGTGAGGCTAATCCAGGGCCATTCTCCCCAGCGGCACCATCCTTGTCATCATCTGGTCCTTGGTGCCATGCCAATTTACTAGGATGCTCCTCCAGGGCATTCAAATAGATCAGCAAGGCATGGATCAGACACCTTCCCTTGAAGTCAGGTGTTATCCTCATGAAATTGGTCAATATCAAGAGTGATGGAATGGTAGTTAGTCGATGGAATTTTGGCATGTTCTTCTTGGTCTACACCAACTAAGCCTAGGCCTCCTAAAGCTAATCAGTTATTTTGGCATGTTATTGGCGAAGCTCAAGAGTGATGGAAGTTGGTTAGCCAAGGGACACTAGGCTTTTCTAATTTGCTACAAGAACTTTTCCATGCATGCGAATCATGCCTTGTGCCTACACCAACTAAGAACTTTGCTACAATAACTTTTCCATGTGTGGGAATCATGCCTTGTGCCTACACCAACTAAGGCTAGGTCCCCTAAAGCTAATGAGTTATTTTAGAAGTCGGTTAGCAAGGGACTCTTGCTACAATAAATTGGCAGTGTGTGGCAATCATGCCTTGTGCCTACACCAACTAAGCCTAGGTATCCTAAAGGTGATAAGCTATTTTGGCAACTTGGTATGGTCCCTTGGAGGCTGTCAAGCATATAAGTTATTCTTGCAACTTGGTATGGACTCTTGGAGAATGTCGAATTCTCCTAGAGCTTCTTGTAATTAGCTTTCATAAACTTGAGCTTGTCCTCGTAAAAGGCTTCAATTTTCTTTTCATAAGTCACACTATCTCTTCTACTATAAAGGCGATCCTGGGATAAACCCACTTTGCTAGCTACATGCCATAGTTTATGAGGAGAGGCAAGGTGCCTTTAAGGAGCTGGTGTCAATTGGCTATTATGACATCATGAAGAAGATCACTATCAAAGTAAAATAGTTGATATATACCCTCTTCAGCAAGAACCTTCTGTAGTGGCAAAAGAAACCTTATAGTAGAGGGAGGATTGGGGAACCACCAAGGCTTTGAGTCATCTAGCTTCTTAAGATCACACACCCAATTTCATGGGTGCCCGGATTTGCATCTTTTAGACTTGTGCTAGGTAGCTCAAGTAGCTCAGTAAGAATCTTCTTGTCTTTCACATGCACAAACACCCTAGATCAAAACACATGCACAAGGTGGCCACACTAGGGCCATCTAATTTGGAATGCATACATAATGTTCCCATAGAAGGTTGTGCACATACAACCCTACCACATGGATATAAGATATTATTTTGATTTAACTATTGTGGCTATCAATATCATAGCCATGGGCAAGTTGTCTCTTAATTGCTTCATGCATCACCCTAAAAGTGTCGAATGTTCTCCTTCAGCTACTCCACTTGGTTCTTGCTAATGGCAATAAGTCAATCTTGTTCTTCAAGATGCAGTCCTTCAAATTCTTTAGCAACTTCTATCACTTCATGAGAAAGGAACTCGGGCGGGTCACTCATCATATGTAACCCTATCACGTGAGTTCAACAGAAGGATATTTTTAATTCCTAAATTTCTAAAAAATTAATATACATAAGGGACCATTTAAAATGAAATGTAAAAAAATTTACAGATTTGTATAGAAAAAGGGTACGTTTTATTAAGGAAAAATTTACAGATAAGGGATTTTACAAATAGGCCTCGAACGCACGTGATATAGAGGGTTCATACATAGTGACCCCCCCGAGGAAAGCAATGAGGCACACAATGTAAATCTTTATTCCAAGAGTGGTTATATATATAGGCAACTGCCTTCATGTTGGTAGATCCCAGATCCACAATCATGTCCATGATTATCCCTTTCTACATACGATTCCTACATGCAACACGTGAGTTCTACATGCAACTCCTACATGCAAGTTCTACATGCAAGTCCTACATGCAACTCCTGCATGCAAGTTCTACATGCGAGTTCTACATGCAACTCCTACATGCAAGTTCTACATGCGAGTTCTACATGCAACTCCTACATGCAACATGCAACATGCGAGTTCTACATGCAACTCCTATATGCAACTTGCAACTTCTACATGCAACTTCTACATGCAGAAAGAGAATGTCCTACAATTCCTACATGCAGAGAGGGAAGCTCTCCAACTTGTATAAATACCCCATAATGGAATGAAGCCCACACTCTTTGGGGCATTGTGTTGAGTTCTACTTTGGTATTCCAAGCAATTGTCTCAAGTGTCCATACTTCCTTGCACTCCACGTCCAAAAGCATGTCCTAACCTTGCAACTCCTCCTCCCCTCTCCTCCAACCTTGCAACCCATCCTCTCCCTCTCCTCCCTCCTCCTCCCTCCTCCTCGTCCCTTCTCGCCCTCCTCCTCCCTCCTCCTCCTCCCTCCTCTCTCTTCTTTTCCCCGATGCTCTTACACCTTCTTCCTCTCCCACTCCTATGCTCCCCCTAAACCCTTAGTTCCTCAACCCTTCACCTCCATGATCTACGAGGGAGATGAGTTCTCCACCATGTACTCTACCCTGAACCTTGGATCCTCCTTCTAACCCTGGAACCTCCTTCTAACCCTGGGACCTCTTCTAAACCTTGGAACCTCCTTCTAAACCCTGGAACCTCCTTCTAAACCCTGGAACCTCCTTTTAAACCTTGCAACCCCCAATGAAGGTGAGAGCCTTCATTACCTCAACCATGATGATACACGTTCCTTTTACACATGCATGCACTATGTTTGATAATCACACTTAAGCCTATGTCTCTCATCGAAATACAACTCGAGGTCCTAAGCTACACATATACTACAAACGACAACCTTGATATATCTGTAGGTGACAAAAAGCCTCAGAACCCTGCATATTGAGATTACCCTGCTCTTCCTGTGGAAGCCGTGGGAAAGAGCCAACATTTGGCACAGCTGCTGGGGAGACTAGCGTCTCAAGAAACGAGTAAACATACCCAGGTATGTGTAAAAAACAAACTACTACAAATTTTCACGAACATAACACTCAAGGGCAAGGAGAGTAAATTTTTTTTTCCAACTCTAGCCAAACATATCAACCCCAAGCATCAACCTTGGGTTACTACCTTAAGAAATTTTCTTTTTTTCTTAAAAAGAAGCCACTTGATAAACAATCAGGCTAGGTAGTGGACACGAATGCGTAGAGCTTGCAATTTTGATCATTTCACCTTTTTGGCAGAAGAGCAAATCGAGCTAACCATGAAAAGTTGTGACTCGGGAAGAGTTTAGGGTTTAACCCTAAACCTACGCCCATTTCCTATAAAAACCCACTCCACCCCATCATTCTTCATCTTTCACATCTTGCCTCCATCCTCTTCCCCATTCCGAGCCCTACTCAAGACACTCCTCTCTCTCCATCGATCACCACCCTACTCCCATCCTCACACGGTGAGTTACTTTGAGCCCATCTCGTAGCGATAACCTAGCCATCCACCCACCGTCCATTGGTCCTCAACAATCCCGTTACATCGAGAAAGACTTGGAGAGCGTTCAGGTGACCATCTCTTCCTCCCTTTGGATTTTCGTCAAAGTTTTCCGTCCATTAAGTTTTTTTTGTCCCCCTCTTCCCCTCCACCCCCCCTTCCACTACCACCCCCCTCCCCCCCCCTCTCCACCCCCCCCCTCCCCCCCCCCTCCTCCATCTCCACCACCCCCCCAGCCACTGTTCTCAGCGAGACACGAGCCTCAAAGTTCTGCCTAGGGTGCCGCGCTCCACCTAGGTCATCGGGCACTGTGCCCCTCCTCTCCATACACAATACCCTCTACTCCCCCTTCGCAAGCTCCGCCATCCTCCCTCCACATCCCTACTTTTTGCCATTCCCCTCCTCTAGACCCTCCCTCGTCGGCGGCGAACGCCACCCCCCCTCCCAAATTTTTTATTATTGTTTTAAAAAAAACACTAACCTAACCTAACCATCTAACTAACTTTAGTTAGGTTATTGTTAACTGAGGTTAATTTTAACCTAGGTTAGGTTAGTTGTAATTGAGGTGAGGTTAGTACCTTAGGCTAGGCTAGTCTGACAGGTTAGGTTAGTGAGCTAGGATTAGTTAGCATTAACCCCAATGGTTAGTTTAATTAACTGTAGTTAGTTATAGTTACAATTAGGTTAGCATAACCTAGGGTAGCCTAGTTACAATCTAGTTAGGTTAACTGAACTGACATTCAGTTAATAACTAAATGTAGCCAGTTAAGTTAGCCAAAGTAACTATCTAGTTAAAGTAATTGGATAGTTGAGCTAATTGGCTAGTTAGACTAATTGGAATTAACCTGGTTCAAACCCCTCAGTTAGACATAAAGTCCATTCACACTAACCTTAAGACCAAGGACCCCCCCCAAAAAAAGGTCCATTTCCCCCCTTCTGTAACCCCTCATCAACACCCGCACTTGCGACACCCTTTGCAACTCTCGCCCAATCTGCATGCAGCTACGCTCGGCCAATGCCTCTGATTCCAACACTCACCAAATCCACATACAACTCGATTGCAACCACTGCCTTTGACAATCCTCTACCCCGATACCCCCCCTGAAATTCAGGAAATCCATTCAACTCCTCCACGCCACAACATGGCTGGACGCCATCGCGGACGATGATGGGGATATTGACCTCGATGCAAAGGCCAACAATTTCTTTAATCGTAGAAATAATAACAATCAAGGAAAGCACCCCTTGGGAAAACTGGAACTTCCCAAATATAATGGTAGGGGAGATCTAGCCCGTTTCCTCCAGCATTTTGATGCTGCACGCTGAGCAGGTGGAGACCAATCCCATGAAACCAAGGTGGCCTGGTTTCCCATGGCTGTAACTGATGAAGCGTTTGAATGGTACCTAGACCTTCTAGTGGAAGAGCGAGCCACTTGGGACCTGCTTCAAACAGAATTCAAAAGGCACTTTCAAACGGAGAGGCTACAAGATGATCCCGCTCTCCAACTAAGCAAAATCGAACAAGGCCGTTGAGAAGATGTACGCACGTATCTGGGCAAGATAAAAAGATTAATCACCAAATGTGACCTACGCCCCGATGCAAAGTACCTCACGGCTTGGTTCATTGCGGGACTAAGGAAGAAAATCCAGAAGGATATGAAAAAGATTAGCAGCTACGAAACGTTCAGTGCTGCTCATGCGACAGCCATTAACATTGAGGATGGCATGACCAACTCTGACACCAGCAGTGATGATGGCAGATCTAGTGCATGAGATAAGCGCTCTAAAAAGTGCAAATCCAAGTCAACTGCCAAAACATCAAATGAAGATTGCCTAGAGGCCATGACCATGAAGTTGAAAGAAGACATGATGCAAGCCATGGAACAAAAGCTTCACTTTACAGAAGTGGCAGTGTCCCCATAGCAATTCCAAGACCACTAAAAGAATCTGAAGTTCAAGCTGTGCTGCTAGAAACATTGGATGGAGTCCAATTCAACACAACCATAAACAGGAGCCGATTGAAGCAATAAAACATCATCACGCAAGCCATCCCCGACAATAATGAAGTTTTGGGAACCCCAAGTCTTCAATAGTTTGCAATAGATTGTTACATGCACACTCACTAGCATATGCACGTTTTTGCACATATAGTTTGCACTAGATTGTTACACGCGCACTCACTAGCATATGCATGTTTTTGCACATATAGTTTGCACTAGATTGTTACACGCACACTCAGTAGCATATGCATGTTTTTGCGCATTTAGGAAGACCTAATCATTTTGTATTAGGGATGATTGAGTCTTAGTTTCCCTATTAAATACTACAAATAAGCATATAGTTAGTCCCTACCTAATCGACACATCACATGCATTCACATGATTTTGCATAGGCACATAATAGATTACATCAATAATAGTATCACACACTTTCATTCCATACTCTCAAAGCATGCAATGAATTCACAAGTAGGACAAGAAGCTATGCCAAAACTCAAGATGAATTGGCAAAAGAGTATGCAGCCTCAGCAAAACAACACCCCCACCACACATCACAGCCGTCTCCTAAATGCAAAAATATCATACTTGCATACAAACTTATCTATAAGCTCAATGATACGGGTGCAATCACATCCAACATGTATGCAAGATAGCAAGAAATGCTAGCCTCAACAACGAGACCCCCACCAAACCTCTTCCCAAGAAGATTCGATGGCAGAGTCCGCAGCCTCAGCAATGAGATCTCCTCTGAAATGTAATATGCCCCTTCTTTGTAATCACTTCTTTTTTTTATCTTTCTCTCCTCTTCCAAGGGGGATGCTTCAATTTGTACCAGACTTATCTCTGGTATATTGGTGAGTGTGGTTACAATAGTGCCATATTCTTCAGTGAGACTTGTAAGATGGCAATTACAATATCTTCATCAAGATTAAACTTGATGCCAAATAATTGTGTCAAAATGCTCTTCATTGAATTTAGATGTGAAGAGATGGACTCCGCTCTATCCAATTTTAAGTCAAAGAACTTGATAAGCAAGCTAAACTTAGAGCATCTTCCTTGTGCTCCAAAAACATGCTCAAGATGAGTCCATGTAGCATGAGCAGTCTCACATCCATCAATGTGATGAATAAAGGAATCACTCAAACCAAGAGCAATTATAGCAAGTGCTTTTTCATCTTTTAGAAGCCATGAAGCTTCTCCTTCTCTAGTTTTAGGTTTAGTTTCTTTTCCATTTGCTACCTTCCATATTCCCTTTTTCATGAGAATAAACTTATGTTTTGTTTGCCAAGTGTGGAACCCCTCTCCTTCAAACTTATCTATTTTCAGTTTGGAAGCCATTTTTGGAAGGTCTTACCAATTTAATGGCAGTGTCTAATCCCTTTACAAAAGATCAATCTTTCTGAACAAAGAAATCACCTTCACCATATAGATGAAAATTGCAAGATAAGAATTCAAAAAATCCTAATTGTTTGGCATATGCATGTGAAGATAGTGGGAGAGAGGGAAGGAGTCTCACTTGCAGCTTTCTCACATACACAATGGGGGAATACACACAAAGGTGGAGGCTGAAAACAATTTTCCTCTTCTTAGTTGTGAAAGCCAAAAGAACTCAAGTACAAAGAAATAGAAGAACCCTATATGTGGGTCTCAAACCAAACTCAACTAACTAAGGTGGCATACTAACTGAGCCACAAACTAGAGTAGATAAGGATAGCTGTCATCCAGCTATTATTCGTGGGCGGTGTACCAACCGCATCTGTAGCTAACAAGTCGGTGACATAAATGCACAACGATCACCCTGGCATATCGCGAGTGGAGCTCGATATCTCAACACTCCCCCTCGATATCAATCCCAATTCCTGCACACCAAGCAGGTCTCTGAACTTGCGCAGCTTCTCTGCACCCAATGCTTTTGTGAATATGTCAGCTACCTGATCCTCTGTGCTGACATAAACTAGATCAATAAGACCTAGTAAAACCTTCTCCCGCACATAGTGATAATGCACCTCAATGTGCTTTGTTCTAGCATGATAGACTGGGTTATTTGCCAAGTGTATGCTGCTCATGTTGTCACAATAAATGACAACTGGCCCATCTGTAGACTGATGCATATCATAGAGTAGCTTATGCAACCAAGCTACCTCACATGCAGCCATTGCTGCACCCCTGTACTCAGCCTCTGTGCTCGACAAGGCAACTGTAGGCTGTTTCTTGCTACTCCAAGTGACTGCAGCACTCCCAAAAGAGAACACATATCCACTGGTAGATCATCTATCAGAAATACTACCAGCCCAATCAGCATCAGTGTGCATCCCCAGCCTCATAAAATAGTCCATACTGCAATGTGGACTTCACATACCTGAGTATGCGTCTAGCCGCATCCAAATGCGGTTTCCTTGGAGCCTGCATAAACTGACTTACCAATCCAACAGCATAGCTTAAATCTGGCCTGGTAATAGTCATATAAATCAAACTTCCTACTATGCGTCTGTACATAGTAGGGTCTTCCAGAAGCTCACCTGCATCCTTGCTCAGCTTCACATTCTGCTCCAAAGGAACTAAAATAGGCTTACAGCCTGTCATCCCATATTTGGACAGCATGTCCAATCCATACTGCCTCTGCAAGAGCTGTATCCCACTTGGTGATCTAATCACCTCAATGCCCAAGAAATAACGCAGCTCTCCCAAATCCTTCATCTCAAACTTTTGCTTCAATAGCATTTTCACATGAAGGATATCTTCATCACTATCACCTGTGATGATCAAATCATCAACATAGATGACAAGCAGCATAATACCTTTCTCTGTTTTTCTCACATAGAGTGAGAAATTTGCCTTGGAAATCTGAAAGCCAATAGTGACAAGATACTGTCCTATCTTGTCAGACCATGCTCTAGGTGCTTGCTTCAAGCCATACAAGGCTTTCTTCAACCTGCAAACAAACTCAGGATGAATAGCATGAACATAACCTACTGGCTGCTCCATAAAGACCTCTTCTTGCAAATCACCATGCAATAAGGCATTCTTTACATCCATCTGATGTAAAGACCATCCCTTTGATGCAGCCATAGCAATGACTGCTCTTACAGTTGCCATCCTTGCAACCAGACTGAATGTTTCTTCATAATCAATGCCGTATGTCTGTGCATACCCCTTGACAATTAATCTTGCCTTGTATCTGTTCACAGAACCATCTGCATTGTGCTTGATCTTATAAACCCACTTACAGCCAATTGCATTCTAAGGACACACGCTTGAGGATTGCCGGCAAAGGCACCAATTCCCATGTAGCATTTGCTTCCAAGGCATCCATTTCTTCATCCATGGCTTTCTCCCATTTTTCATTTCCCATGGCTTGCTCAAAACAAGTGGGTTCTGGTTCCTGTATCACTTTGACCATATCCACAGGATACCTAACCCTGGTAGACCTACGCAAAATAGGCTCACTTCCAGGTGCTGTCAAAACATCCCTGGTCTTCCTTACTCCAGGTGTAACAACAGAAGGAATACCCAACTCATCATCAATGCTCTGTTCTGAGCCATTGGATTCACCATCCACATAAGAGTGACCTGCATTCACATCAAACATGGGCTGATCTACCTTCTCTTTTCCTTTTCATGATACCTGCGTACCACTATCTGCATTGCTTTGAGGAGATTCTCCTGATCTCAATCTACCTGTCCATGGCGAAGTATGTGAACCACTGCTAGAGGGCACTGCAGGTCCACTGATATTTTGTGATTGCTGCTGTGAATTTTGTGCAACATTACCATTTTGTGCATCTACATCAATCATCACATTTACTGGTTTATACCAACTTCTCATCTCATCAAAAACAACATCTCTGCTCACTGTGAACTTACGTGTAGAAGGGTTATAGCATCTATACCCTTTCTGCCGCAGAGAATAACCAATAAAGACGCACTTCTCAGCCTTTGGATCCAACTTGGACCTCAACTCATCTGGCACATGGACATAGGCAATGCAACCAAAAATTTTCAAATGAGAAATGTCTGGTTTCCTACCGGTATACATCTCCTCTGGCGTCATGCCATGTATTGCTGCAGTGGGAGTCCTGTTCATTATATAAACTGCTGTAGCAACTGCTTCAGCCCAATAATAATCTGGTAGATCTTTTTCATTTAGCATGGCCCGAGATACCTCTCCAATATGCCTATTTTTCCTTTCTGCAATTGCATTTTGCTGTGGGGTATGACTGCATGAATATTGCTGCTTTATGCCATGCTCCTGCAGGAACCTTGCAAACTCATTTGAGAGGTACTCTCCCCCTCCATCTGACCTTAGGCATTTTATTTGCAGGCCTGTTTCTTTTTCAACCATAGCTTTAAAAGCTTTGAAGTGCCCAAACACTTCACTTTTCTTTTTCATAAAATACACCCAAAGTTTTCTGCTGAAGTCATCAATAAATGTGACAAAATAGTGACAGCCTCCAATAGATGCAGCTTTAGTAGTCCACACATCAGAGTGGATTAATTCCAATGGCTTTTTACTCTCTTGAACATGCCTAGGAAATGGTTTCCTTGCCTGTTTTCCAAATTGACAGGCTTCACAAACCTTATGCATTTCTGCAACCTTGAATTTAGTCAATCCTGCAACAATATTTTGCGCTTGCATTGATTTAAGTCGCTGTATGTTAACATGACCAATGCGTTTATGCCAGATATCAATATCTGCAACTACACCGGTCCCATGTGCAAACATTGCTGCACTCAATTCAGGCATGTCTGCATCCAATGTAAACATCCTGCCCTTCTTCTTTCCTTTTGCTATCAAGCGACCATTATTTTTCTTATCCTCAACAAAGCATCCATGAGGATTAAATCTGACCTGCAAGCCCTGCTCAACCATTTGACCAACAGAAACCAGGTTCTTGGTGATGTTTGGGACATGAAATACATCAAACAGGTATTTCTTTTTCCCATCTTGCATAGACAAAGGAATTTTACCAATCTGCACAATAGGATGTGCAGTATCATCACCAGTCTCCACAAATCCTGGTTTTTCCATTTTCCTTGCATCCTGCATCCATTCTACATGACCTGTCATGTGGTTTGACGCACCTGAGTCAACATACCACACATCATTTCGTTCTTCTGCACTTGTCACAGAATTGGTCATATGCTGCACCATAAATAGATGCTCATTTCTGTCATCACCCTGTCTACAAGAAGATGCATAATTGCCTTGCTGCAATTTTCCATTCATAATGTCATTCTGCTTTTTGTAGCAGTCTTTAGCCATATGTCCCATTTTTCCATAGTAGTAGCATTCAACATTGCTGTCCTCTCTGCCATCCACCACGGCCTCTTTGGCTCCCCCTGCCTCTAGAGTTACCACGTCCTCCTGCATAGGACTGGTTTTCTTGAGTTTGCTGCATATTCTGATTTCTACCACGGCCTGCAGATCGGCCTCCTCTACCTCTGCCTCTAGCTCTTCCAGCATTTGAGTAGAAGATAGTTTCTTTTGAAGTTCCGCTTGAAGAAGATGCACCCCCATTTCTTTGCTCTTCAGAAATTAGAAGAGCAAACAACTCTTCAAAATCAGGAAATTTTTCACGGACGGCAATGGATGTCCGGAACTGTGCATAATCCTTTCCTAGACCATTCAAGGTCACAGAAACTAGATCATCATCTTCCACTGGCGACCCAATGGAAGCAAGTGCATCTGCAATTTTCTTGACCTTCATGTGGTAGTCATTTATGCTCAAATTTTCTCTCTGCACATTGTGCAACTCCTGTTTGAGCTGCATTTTCCTGGCTTGTGTATTTGTGCTGTACATTTTTGCCAAAGTGTCCCATGCCTCCTTTGGCGTACTTACATCCTGAATATGCACAATCATAGAGTCTGAAATATTGATAGACAGCCAATACATAACTTTTCTAGCTCTCTCATGCCATCCTTTAAATGCCTGCATTTCGTGTTGATTGGGAACATTAGGAAGAACTGGTTCTTCTTCATTTCCTGTAATGAACTCCCAATAGCCTTTTCCCATAAGGAAATTCGTCATTCTAAACTTCCATGCCTGGAAGTTGTTCTTGTCAAGCTTTTCAGTGACAATCTGCGAAAGAGAATCAGACGCCATTACAGAACACTGCAAAATATTCTGTCACTGCGAAAAACACAGCTTTTGCCTCACACGGGCAAATCTGCAAAACTGACGAATGTGGTATTTGACCACACAGTCACTTCCTAGTGACGATTTTGCATCAACAGGCAACAAGCATGATTCTGCAACTCCCAATATCTCTGCACACAGGCATACGATGCAATTTCTGCGGCAACTTTTCACCGACTAGCCGAGCAGTGGTCGCACAGCAAAAACAGGGCCTTTTTCTAAGTGCCTACGAAGAACTTCCGCCTTCAAAACGGGCCCCGAAATGGCCTCGAATCAGAAAAATATCGCCCTCTCCCACAGCATATACTGCGCTCTCGCCACACCGCGAAGGGCGTCTCAATCTGAGACAGTGCACTCTTGCACTTCTGGCTGTGCTACCTGCAGAGATTTGCTCCCAAACTCGAAATAGGAAAGCAACACTGGTCCTCTTACCAGGACACCACGAACTTTGTTTTCTTTCTTGAGCTCCTTACCACGAACAAGGCTCTGATACCATGTGAAGATAGTGGGAGAGAGGGAAGGAGTCTCACTTGCAGCTTTCTCACATACACAATGGGGGAATACACACAAAGGTGGAGGCTGAAAACAGTTTTCCTCTTCTTAGTTGTGAAAGCCAAAAGGACTCAAGTACAAAGAAATAGAAGAACCCTATATGTGGGTCTCAAACCAAACTCAACTAACTAAGGTGGCATACTAACTGAGCCACAAACTAGAGTAGATAAGGATAGTTGTCATCCAGCTATTATTCGTGGGCGGTGTACCAACCGCATCTGTAGCTAACAAGTCGGTGACATAAATGCACAACGGTCACCCTGGCATATCGCGAGTGGAGCTCGATATCTCAACAATGCATAACCAGTTGGCTTCTCCCACAACCTCAAAACTGGGGTCTTCTTTACCTTGTACTTTGTCTTTGTAGTCTTCTTGACATTTGAAGAGCTTTGAGAACTTGAAGTTGACATGTTGTCAAGAGATCAACATCAACTGACCTTGGAAGAACATTCCCAGAACTGAAAGGGCACACTTTGAACTGAAATTTGGAAGAATAATCTTTGAGCTAAACTTTTACTCCTCAAGCATTTAGTGTAGCATCAAAAACTCCAAAAAATACACTAGAAATGCTTGCAGAGAACATGGAAACTTTGGAGGCTTGATACCTCAATTCAAGCATCACCAAGCTTGGGGCTTTTGCTATGCAATCATAGATCCATATGTAGGAAAGACTCATAACAAACCATAGTTGAAATGACACATTATATTTCCCGGGGCAGCAACATCTTTACTTGAGGAAGCTTTATCTTCTCTAAAGTCAACTGGTTTTTTGCTAAGTACTCCCTCATCTCTGGACCAAATCACTCCAAATCTCGATAGGAGGTAGCTCTAGTAGTAGAGAAAGCTTGGCTCAAAGGAATTGTGAGGGAAGTGACTGTGGTAAGCAGCATTGCAAAAGTGGCACAAAATAGACAGAGAGGTGGTGCGCAAATATGGCGATGAATTTCAACAATCCCACCAATCAGATAGGTCACCCATATGTGAGGAAGGACTGGCTGAAGGGATTTCTCAAACCATTTCGTGGATGGAGAGAACTAAGATTCCCAAGTTCAAGGTAGAAGAGGGAGAGATAGGAAGCATTTAGGAAGAAATAGAATCTAGTTGGAATCTACTTGGAATCTCATTCTCGGCACTCAGATTCTAACCAAGCTCTGATACCATGTGTGACTTCATGAGAAAAAAATGAGACACACAATGTAAATATTTATTCCAAGAGTGGTTACATATATAGGCAACTGCCTTCATGTTGGTAGATCCCAAATCCACAATCATCTCCATGATTATCTCAATCAGTCACCTCCTATGATCACTCAAACATCACACCAACTTGACACACCTAACTGATGAGTCACTAGAACCTTCTAGCACACCTACACTCACACACTCCTTGCATAGGACTCCAAGCCCATAGGCACACACACACACACATCAATTTGCCCCTTCAACTTCATTATAGGCCTCTTGCAAGATTGCTAGAGTAGTTGGGGTTTAAAAAAGGATAGAGTATGAGTGACATCATGCTACTCCATAGTGGTATTGCAATTTAACTATAGGGAATTGTGCTTATCATTTCAATATTGTGCCTTTTCTTTCATGGCTTGCACATTCTCATTCTTGATATGTGCTCCACCTTGGCTTCTCTCTACTCAATTTGCATCCTTCTTGGTTTTAAAGCCCTCTTATAAATTATCCTAAATCATTTCCATAGTTTGTGCATTGTACCTTCTTAGCTGACCTATAAGATCATGTTATTCGTGTTCTACATGTTGTACACCTTTGGTAAAGAACTTTCTTTTTTGCTCTTTGAGCATCAATAGGTCAGTCTTTACTTGGTTCTCATGTTTTCTAGTGTATTCAAACTGTTAATATGGCTACTTAACTTGCCTCTCTATGCCTTCTCTTCTTTGCCTTTCCTTCGCGGGGCTATTTTTTCAAATTTCCTTCTTGGATGTTAGTACCAATGCCAAATAAAAAATATCAAATTTTAGCGTCACAATATGCTGGTAGGGATCACACAACTTGATAAATTTGGATGCGTCTCCAAAGAGAGTCGGCCACCAAAGGCTAGCCTCAAGCACCTTACGTGTTGTATGCCCTCCTGCAATTCTAGAGTGGGATTCTTTGAGCACCTCAATGTATTTGTACTCGCATATTCATTTGCGCATGATGTCATCTTTGCCGATGCGGTATAGTTGGCCTGTACTTAGCTGATATGGCGTTGCGTCCTTGATGAGTTTGTGGGCTTTGCCCAGGGGTAAGCCATTGGCCAGGTAGTGACCAATCTTGGCGGCCCTTTTAGGGATGACGTTGATGAGGAAGAGGGAAGCATCGAGGAGGTCATCTTCGACTCCTGTCACAGCCTAAGTAGAAAAATTTGAATTCGTGATTTGAAAAATTCAAGAAATTTGGATGAATAATTCGTGATTTGAAAAATTCAAGAAATTTGAATAGCTTATTCATATGAATAAAGCTAATAGTACGAATAAATTCTCCTATATAGGCCAACAACTACAGTTTGTACTTTTCTCATCTCACACTTGGTTCTTTAGCTAAGCAATAGAGATCAAAGAAGGAAAAGAAAACAAGGAAGGCCTCTTAGATTGCTGAAGCAATCTCTAAGGTCCAAAATAAGATGGAATTTTTGTTTTTGTATGTGTGAGTTCTTAGGAGCTTTTCTTAAAGCTCTTAAGATATGTTGTGTGAATTGTTTTTGTGGTTTTGTTTGTTAGAGTTCATAGGATCTCTTCTGTGATATTTTTTTGTGTTTTTGCTTGTTAGAGTTCTTAGAATCTCTTTTTTGAGTTCTTAGGATTCCTTGTGTAAATTGTTTTTATGTTTTTGTTATTAGAGTTCTTAGGATCTCTCTCGGATCTCTTGTGTAAATTGTTTTTATGCTTTTGTTTGTTAGAGTCCTTAGGATCTCTTGTTTTTTACTTCGTAAGATCTCTTATGTAAATTTCTTTTGTGTTTTTGTTTGTTAAATTTCTTAGAACCTCTTGTGTAAATTATTTTTGTGTTTTTATTTTTTAGCGTTCTTAGGATCACCTATTTGAGATCTTCAACTCTTGTGTAAATTGTGTATTTATTTATATTAGTTTAAATTTTGTGCGAAATGTAATTGTTTGTGTTCTTTCTTTTGTGAAGAAATATATAAGCAAATTGTTTGGGTTGTAATTGTAATTCTCTTATGTGAATAAATACTAGTTTATTTCTTATGTGAAAAGAGTTTACATGAATGCATTTTGTGAAATAAATTTATTTCTTATGTGAGTAAATTAAAATGTATTCTTATGTAAATAAAATTATAAACCATTAATGTCGATAACTTGGCAGTGCTTCATTTGTATAAGTCTATAGTAAATGCCTTACTAAATATATTACTAAATAAATACCATAGTAATTATAATATAAAATATATTCATATAAATTCAAATATTTTGTTAAATTAAAATAACTTCATTGAACAGATAATAAAAAGTTACACTATCCTTTTGCAGCTCCTTGATCCGAGTTGTAGATCACATGTTATGCCCATGGGGATCCCCATGCCCATAACTTGAGATCTGTAGCTCGGATTGAGGAGCTCTAAAAAGGGAATGTGTGTGGTTTTTTATTATCTATTCAATGGACCAATATATGATTAAAAAAAAATTACCTAATGTATTTGTACGAATAAGTTATTCGTACGAATAAATTAGGAAAAATCATTGGATTCATTTTAAATCGGGAAAATCACGATTTTCACACTTTTTCGAATAAAAATTTTTTTTTGAGCGAATAAATGCAACTTAGGTCAAAGCTTCGCCATTTGGGATCCTCGAGAGGTGGTCGGCTAGGACACGGGTCTTTCCTTTATGCATAGCGTGACTGTGAAGTCAAAACTCCAAGAGGATTAGCATCCACCTAGTGATGCATCCCGTCATGCATGGCTTGTTGACCAAGTATAGAAGTGCTTGGTGGTCCACAAAGAAGACAAACTTGTTGGCCAACAAGTAATGCCTAAACTTCTTGACTGCATAGACCATCGCTAGACCCTCCCTCTCTGTTGTTGTGTAGTCGACCTCGGCCTCTTTAAGTTGCGGAATCACAAAGTACACCGGGTAGTCCAGGTTATGCTCCCCTAGTTGGGCTAACACACACCCAGTAGAAAAAATGGAGGCATCTATATGAACGTGGAATATTAGATTCTAGTCCGAGGCTCTCAATACCAGTGCAATGGTGAGGGCTAGTTGAGGTTTTTGAAGGATTTTTGGCATTCATCGGTCCACTCAAAGAATACTAACAGTTTGTATAATGGGTGGGCTATGTTCACCTAGAACATGATGAATCTTTGACAGTAGCCGGTGTGGCCAGTAAATCACTATACTCCCTTCGCATTGGTGGGGGGTGGTAATTCCAATATGAGTTTGATTTTGTTATGGTCCATGGCGATACCATTCCGAGACACTATGTGGCCAAGAATTTTACCATGTTTAACCCATAATTGGCACTTAAGGGGGTTCAGGGATATATGGTACAACCGGCGCTTTTCCAAGACTAGTCTCAGGTATTTCAAGTGATCATCCCATGTCCATCTCCCGCATATGTCATCCAAGAAGACTTCCATGAAGTCCCTCAAGTACTCCTTGAAGTAGTGATCATCAACCATTGGAAGGTGGAATGCACATTGTTCAACCCAAATATCATTACTCTAGCCGCATACACACCCCACACGATTGCAAAGGATGTTTTGTGTTGATCCTGCAGAGCGATAGACACTTGGTTGTATCCAGAGAATCCATCTAGGAAGCTATAGGCAAGGAGTAGTGGTCAGGCCTACTGGTGGCCTTAACTTTTTTCAAGTCCACACATACTCGAATCTTTTCGTTCTTCTTCAGGACTATCACGATGGGTGATACCCATTCGGTATGTTTGATCTCATAGAGATGAATCCCGCATCTATGAGTTTTTGGATTTCCTCCCTCACTATGAGCACGTATTTGGGGTTCATAGGGTAGGGACGTTGACATACTAGCCTTGCATCATCTAGCATGGGCATCGTGTGCTGCATACCCTTTCATATCTTTGTATTTCTAGGCCATAAAGTCCCTGTATTCTTGTAGGAGAGATATTAGAGCATTCTCGTCATGATTGGGGGAGAGATAATCTACAATGAATAGAGGTTGGGGTTCCTGACCTTCTGGAGCGTGATCCTCGATTGTGTAGGCATTGTAGTGGGCTGGTACTTGTTGTAGATCGTCCTTCTCTCGACCTTCCTCTTCTATTTCTTGAGGGGGAGTGGTCCTCTTGGCCTTAGTCGAGCTTTTGGATAACGAGAGTTTTGGACCTGAAGGGGGCTCTTACATGGCACTTATAGAGCCAAATAGGGAGGTTACCTTGCTCACCTTGGTAGTAGTGGCACCAATGTACACTAGGCAGTGGAGGTATGATTTGACCCTTACTGTCCCCTTGGTCACCTAGCACAGTTTGAGCATGTTCAACATCCTAAGGGGGACCACTGGGGTCATTTTCTCAAGCTCGGGGGTTGCAATTTGGAACCCTATTCTCTCTGGAACATCAATGTTGGCCAGGATGTGCATCCAGTTCTGAGAAAATTCTTACTCGGGGAGAGGTGCATACCAAAATTCATCAAACTCTTTTTCATCCTCTTCCCTCTCATAGTATTGGAATAGCTCTAGGGATGTTGTCCACATGGTTGTGTTAGATTCCATGGCAAAAAGGTGTCCTGACTATGGGTGGGCCTTGTAGGTGCACAAGTCCACTCACATGATTTGTTCCTCATGCCACAAATAGATGTTATCAGTACACCAGTCATGTACGAGCCCGGACATTCATACGAAGGGCGTGCCTAGGATGGCTTCATATCTTGGTTGCTAGGTAAAGTCCATGACTACAAACCTGATGGGGTATGTGAACCCGAATACTTTGATGTTGATACTGGTGAGGACTCCCAAGGGTTCTGCAATTTTGCCATTGGCTAATTTCACCACTAGATGGGTTTGCTTGAGCACAGGTTTTTCCCACTTCACCTAGCATTCCTTGGTACAGACACTCACTCTCATTCCTCCATCAAGGATGGCATCAACCTTTTGGTGCTGATAGGTTATAGGGATAGCCGTGTTCATGTCATCACCTTCAAAGTATTGGCCTAACTTATTGATGGGAACTTTGGGTAAGCTTTCCCCCTCCTCTAGCGATTGATCAGCCTTAGGGATAGCAGGTCCTGGGGGCAAGGATCACCCATTGATCTAGTTGGATAGGTCTTGCCAAAGGGTGGGATTCCCTCTCAATAAGGAGGCGATTGGCATTTTTACCTTGATTGAGAGGAAGGAAGCCAATCCCAAGGTTCCTATGAGGTCTCCCTTCCTATCGATAGTAGATCCCCAAAACCATAAAGGTCTTCTTCCTCCTATAGGTTTTGCAATACTGGGTCCTCTTGGAACATCCATTGCATCAAATCTAGAGCCTTTGACTTACTGAAGCTGAAATGTTCCTCTTCTTCTACCCTCTCTGGCACCTTGAGTGCCTTTTCCCCTCGATGGTTAGTCAAGTGGGCTGGGTGGAGGGTATCCACCCCTCTTCTTGCCTTGAGTGTATGCTCAAACATTTCTTGGGAGTCCCATACAAGGTTCTGAGCCTCTATTACATATTGTTTTTCTAGGGCTGGGTCTGGATAGGCTTCCTTACATAGAGGCAAAGGTCTGAGGCCTTGGGCCTCAACTGTCTTGTTTACATTTGGGCATGGAGGTACACCCAAGTCACCTTGGGTGGAAGTATGTTCGGAGGCAAAGGAGGTGGTGAGGGTGGTTGTCTCCTCATCGAAACCATCTTGAATGAGAACTTGGTCGGTCCCATCACCTACCCGTATGGGTTTCTTGGACCGGGTTTGTAGGGCTTGAGAAAGCTCCGAGCTTTGCGGTAGGGGCCATTCATCCTTCCTTGCCTGTTTCTTCTTTGCCCTACCTATGGCTTTGGCCTGCATCCTTGTGATGACCTTCAAGGGTACCACCGCCACCTGGCCTTGTTTGATACTGAGCAAGTTAGGGTTGGTTCTCTTAGGTGGGGTGACTGGGGTTGCTAGTCTTCTCAAGGGACAATATTTGAATAGATTATTGATTCCACACCCTGCACGCAAGGGTGTAAGGCCTGTCGTGAGGGGAGCAGCTGGGGTAAGATCCTTATAGGGGTAATCCTCTAAGAAATGCGGCCCCTAAAACTTGAAGAGGGTTTGAAGTACCCTTGTAGGGGCACTCCTTGTAAGGGTAGTAGTCAAGGGGTTCGTGCTCCGGATCTATCTCCTCCCAATAACTGGGCACTTCCTCTACCAATACTTGATTGACAGGAGCCTTGTCCATGATATTATTGTTTATACAGATAGCTACCTTGCTACATAGCTCGAAGGAGGTAGGATTCATAACCATCAAGTGGTCATTCAGCTTTGGGTCTACCAATCCGATGAGGAAGCGGGACAATGCAGCTCTAAAGTGGCTTTGGCTGATCAATTAGGTAGAATAGTTAAATGCCTACAGACTAATAATGGTGGAGAGTATATCTCTCATAACTTTTAGCATTTCTGTGATACACGTGGGATCAAGAGGGAGCTCATGTCCTCTCGTACTCCAAAGAAGAATGCAGTTGCAGAATAGATGAACCACACCATTCAGAAAAGGTTGCAATGTATGCTTTCCAATGCAAGTCTTTCTAGTGGTTTTTAGGCTGAGGCAATGAAGATTGCAGTGCATGTGATCAATAGATCACCTAGCAAGAGTTTGGATGGTGGTATTCTTGAAGAGGCATGGAGTGGAAAGAAGCCATCTTACCATTGTTTACATATATTTGGGTGTGAGACATATGCACATGTGCCAAAAGAGCTTCGGAAGAAGCAAGATCCTGGTCTAGGAAGTGCATCTTTCTGGGTTATGGTGAAAGTGGAGAGATGGGCTATCATCTCTGGGATCCAAAAGAAAAGAAAATCATACGAAGCCATGACGTGGTCTTCAATGAGAAAAAGATGCATAATACACCCATGAGAGATGTGGAAATAAGGAGAATCACTTTCCAGGATGTGAATCCACCTGCATATGTTGATAGAAAACAAGTTGTCCATGCACCTAATGTGCAGGAAATGGTGCCACTAGGTACTCCCACAGGTACACAATCGAGGGTAGATGATGCATCATCTATTGCTGGAAATGATGAGCCAAATGTGGCTCATATGCAGGTGGTACAGCAAGCTAAAATTCCCTTGAGAAGAACATCTAGAGTGTATAGACCACCTAAGAGATTTTTTAAAGGGGTAGACTATGTGATGCTGATTGATTGCGGGGAGCCTTCTTGCTACAGAGAGGCTATGATGCGCAAGGATCAACGCAAGTGGGAGTATGCTATACAATCAGAGATGAGTTCACTCATAAAGAATAAGACTTGGGACTTGGTTTCTTTGCCACATGGAAAGAAAGAATTGCCATGTAAATGGGTCTACAAGAAGGTCACAGGTGATGATGTGCCTAGGGCCCGTTTGGTTGCTAAGGGGTTCAAAAAAGAGAAGGGTGTGGACTTTGATGAGATATTGTCTCCAAATGTGAAGATGACCACACTTAGATGTGTACTTGGACTTGTGGCAGCAGTAGAGGATATGGAGCTTATGCAGCTCGATGTCAAGACAGCTTTCTTGCATGCGGATTTGCATGAGGAAATTTACATGGTATAGCCAGAAGGCTTTGAAGAAAGGGGCAAAGAGCATTTGGTTTGCAAGTTGAAAAAGAGTCTCTATGGCCTTAAGCAAGCGCCTAGAGAATGGTTTCACAAGTTTGATGCTTCCATGATGGAATGTAATGCTCAGTCCTTCTTCGATTCCCCAGAATCATCATCTTGAGGGAAGGCCTACTTCATGATGTTGATCTTGAGGGAAGGTGTTGAGAGTTCACGCTCAACATCATGTGATCATGTGTGCATAGCACCATCACGTGATCATATGTGCATAGCATTAACTGACAAAATATGAAGAGGGGAGAGGAGAAGAGTGGGGATGAGGAGAGAGGGCACAGCTAGAGAGCACACCACAACTGACTAACTGTACACTAGATTTAGTTAAAAAAATAGAATATATACAAACCCATTTAGGGTTAGGGTTAGGGGATCTAACCCTTTCCTTTATAGCACTCTATAAGGTTAGTGCTATGCACATATGATCACGTGATGGTGCTATGCACACATGATCACATGATGTTGAGCATGAACTCTCAACACCTTCCCTCAAGATCAACATCATGAAGTAGGCCTTCCCTCAAGATGATGATTCTGGGGAATCGAAGAAGGACTGAGCATTACATTCCATCACACCCCTTTAATGGGAATGTCCTTCCTCTCCATCAAACCAAGAGCTAGTCGGTGTTTCTCAAATAGCTCTTTACCAAGTGGTTTGGTAAAGATGTCTGCAATATTTTCTTTGCTATCACAATGCTACAGTGTGATGTCAACAAGTAACACTCTTTCTCAATGAAGTGCTCTCTGACATCAATGTGCTTTGTCTTGGAGTGATATACTGGATTCTTGGCCAATGCTTGAGCGATTGATTATCACAGTATATTGTTGTTGGCTTTGACTCATCAAAGTAGTCTGTTTCTGACAATAGTCTTCTGAGCCATATAGCCTCACATGCACATGTAGTGAGTGCTCTATATTCTACCAGTCAAAGACAAAGAAACAGTTGGCTGTTTGTTTGACAACCATGATATAGCACCTTGACCAAGGAAAAATGCATATCCCTATGTCGATCTCCTGGTCTCATGATCTCCGGCAAAGTCACTCTCACAGTATCCATGAAACCGTGGATGACTTCCTCTGTATTCTATCCCAAACTATCTTGTATCTCTGATGTATCTCAAGACTCTTTTGGCTGCATTCCAGTGAGACTATTTTGGATTTGCCATAAACTGTGCTAGTGAGCTTACTACATAGCAAATATCTAGCCGAGTGATAGTCAAATATATAAGAGATCCGATGAGCTGCCTGTAGTACTTGTCATTGACTGTAGGTTTTTTTGAATCTTTAGTAAGTTTCAAACTCTATTCCATGGGAGTGGCTGCAATCTTGCAATCTGCCATATGAAACTTCTTCAAGAGACTATTAACATACTTGAGCTGACTCATGAATGTGCTATCTGAATCTCTCCAAAACTCAATTCCAATACAATAGTGCATAAGTCCAAGATCTTTCATGTCGAACTCTACAGATAAGTCTTGTTTCAGTTTTCTGATGAAGCTATCCTTGCTTCCTGTCACAATCAGATCATCTACGTACAAAAGTGCAATAGTAACGTCTTCCCCTTGAGCTTTGTAGTAGAGAGTATGATTTGCATTGGACTTCATGTATCCTAGATCAGCAAAATACTTGTCAATTCTGCTGTACCAGCATTTGGGTGCTTGCTTTAAGCTGTAGAGACCCTTCTTGAGATGGCAAACCTTACTCTTCTTTCTTGGTTCAACATAGCCTACTGGTTGTTGCATGTAGACTTCCTCGTCTAGATAACCATTGAGAAATGCATTCTTGACATCGACCTGGTACACATTCCATCTGCTAAGTGTCGCTAGTGATATCAAGAACCTTATGGAATCCATCTTTGCTCCTGGAGCATAAGTCTCATCATAGTCTTGACTATATTGTTGTGCAAATCCTTTTGCAACTAGTCTGGCTTTGTATCTCTGAATACTACCGTATGGATTGTACTTCACTTTGTATACCCATTTGTTTGCTATGGCCTTCTTTCCTGGTGGAAGGTCGCATAATTCCCAAGTATTATTCTTATACAAAGCATCCATTTCTTCATTCATAGCAGTTTGCCATTCTGGCTTGTCTACTGTGTCTTCAAAATACACTGGCTCTTCTGTAGCCATGATGGTAGTCATAAGAGCGTAGTTGGTGGTTTCCACTTGCTAGAGGTCTGCTTTCCCTAGTAGACCGTTTGAGCTGCTTGGGGTGTTGCTGGCAATTCTTGCTCTTCTTCATCAACTTGTTCCGTAAATGAATGTGAAGTCGATGCTTCTATTTCCTGTGTAGGTGAGGTTTTCCATTCTGATTCCTCATCAAAGATTACATCTCTGGAGATAATGACCTTGCGGTTGATGGGATCATACAACTTGTATGCTTTTCTTTCTTCATTGTAGCCAACCATGATGCATTTGCATGACTTCGCATCCAATTTCTTGCGATGATCATCATGTATGTGGGCATATGCTATGCAACCAAATATGCGGAGATGCCCAATGTGTGGCTTGTGTCTAGTGAATGCTTCATAGGGAGTCATACCCTCGGTCCGGTAGGTAGCTGATTATAAGCAAAATAGTTTGTAGTGGCTATTGCTTTTGCCCAATACTGATTCAAAATATGCTTTTCACTAAGCATTACTCTAGCACTGTCTGCTAAAGTCCCATTCTTCCTTTCAGCTCTTGCATTATACTGAGGAATATCTGCACATGTGAATTGTCTTCAGATGCCATGACTCTGCAAAAGTTCCTGAATGCTGAAGACATGAATTCACCTCCTGTATCTCATCTTATGACCTTGATCTTTCTGCCTATTTGGTTTTCTACCATGGCTTTGAATTCTTGAAATCTGGAAAACACTTTAGATTTCTCTTTCAAAAAGTAGACCCAACAATAGCTGCTATAGTCATCGATGAAAGTCAAGTAGTAAAGTGAACCATTGATGCTACAGGTTTGGGCATAACCCCATACATCTGTATGTATCAAATCAAGAATACCTCCTGCATGAGAGGTACTTCTGACAGAGTTGGTTCATTTTTTTTGCCGAAGCAGCATGCTTTGCAAAACTTTCCAAGAAATTGTAGCTTCGGAATCCCAATTTCCATATTCTGATTCCTGAGGTCTAACAAGTACTTGAAGTTGACATGACCATATGTCTTGTGCCCTTTTGCAGATAGTGGCATCTGTTGCGGTTGAGCTCACATGGCATGCTTATCTGGTATTGTAGCTAGCATTCTGTATAAGCGTCTTTCCTTGACACCTTTTGCTACTAGCTGACATCTTTTGGATTCGTCTTTGATAGTGCATTCATCACCGTCAAAGATGACTTTGTAATTGTGCTCCGTCATTTGACCTACTGACAAAAGGTTCTTGCTGAGCTTCGGAACATAGAGCACAACTTTCACTTATCCTTTTGTACCAGTGAAATTGTTCATAGGGATAACGCCTGTCCCTTGAACCGGATTCGGTGTATTGTCTGCTGTGTAGATGACATTTTTCTGACCTTCTAATGGCTTCATTTCTGTGAACCATTCCTGATGATTTGGCATGTGAGATGATGCACCGCTGTTGATATACCAAGGATCCTATTCCACTTGGTCGACTTGATAGCTGTAATCCTCTTTGGGATTGAAATCAGTGTCTAGGTAACTGTATCATTCTGATGCATTTCCTTGCTTGCAAGAAACATATTTCCATGTTCATTTTCAAAATGACTATGACTAGAATGTCCACCACGATGATTTCCTTTGCCTTAGGAATTCCCTCGATTACTGCTAGATTGACCGCCTTGGTCGTATTGCTTTTTGCGGCAATCTCTTTCATAGTGTCCAAACTTGTGATAGTAATTGCACTAGATGTTTGACACGTTGGTGGATGCATTCCCTCGTTCTTGAAATCTTCCTCGATTGGAATGATTTGCTCTTTGCTGATTCTGATGCTGCTGATGCTGATGCTAATTTTGTTGCTGATAATGACTACTTTTCTGGTATGATCTACCTCTGCCTCTGCTTTTGTCTAAAGCTGTGAATGTTTGATCATTAGAATGACCTTTACGTGCTTGAATTGCCTGAGTCTTGAGTTCTTCACCAAGTAGGACTGACTGAAGTTCTTCAAGTGTTGGAATTTGCCATTGGATGGCAATACTCTAGACTAGATTCTCGTATCCCTCTCCTAGTCCATTCAGAATGACTTGAACCATTTCTGTGGGGTTCATGGTCTCTCCTGCTACTGCAAGTTGATTGTTGTAATCTATTATGCGGAGTACATAAGCATGACTGGTTTCATTGCTATTGCGAAAACTCTGTTTGATTTGGTTTCTCAGTGTGAGAATCCTAGATGTGTTCTTGGACTTGTAGAGAGCTGCGAACATATCCCATGCTTCTTTTGATGTCTTGACTGTGTTGAGCTGTCCTAGCATGACATTTTGCACATTCTGCTTGATCAGATGATAGGCGTACTTGTCTTTCTTGTCCCATTCTGCCTGAGCTTGGGCAATGGCAGGCTCTGCTACTGGTGCAAAAACTATTTATGTAGATGGAGTAGAGCTAATTGCGGTTGGATCGTCCAATGGTCTAGGTGTAGACCCATTGACATACTCCCATTTGTCATGAAGTACAAGAATGGTCTCTGTTCGGTATTTCCATGTACCATAATTGGAGTTGTCTAACTTAGCAGATGCCTCCAGATTGAGGTTGCTAGTCATAGACATGGTTCAAGAAATGTACTCAAAAGTGTCCTGAAAATCTCTGTATGAATCAACTGCAAATACACTGACTGTGGCAAGTGAAATCTCTGAACTATCGGTGAAGATTAAACTACAGTATATAAAATCTGATCTGTATAACAAGGCTGGTGGCAATGATGTTGGGAATAGCCAAGAAGCTTTACAAGGCTAAAATGATGTGCACACTGCCATGAGATAGCCAAATAGGCTTTACAATGGTGGCATGTGTGTGTGAAATCAAGTGCTATCTACCCACTGAAACAATCTGCAATGCCTCTATACTCTCTGAAGTCTACTCACTGATTTGATGAACGTAAGGTTTCAGGTAATGTAATGATGTAAAATCATAGGTGAGCATATGGACTGACTCCGAGTAGGTACTAGTCAAGAATTTCGGGCATGGCTTAGATTGGCAACTTGGGGAAATTCAAAGCGTCCCCTCTATGGCGAACTAGTCTACTCTGATCTAGATCTATACCAACTGTCAATCGATGAAAGAACAACAAATAATCCTTTTTCTTTT
Source organism: Dipteris shenzhenensis (assembly GCF_047967505.1). Taxonomy (NCBI): domain Eukaryota; kingdom Viridiplantae; phylum Streptophyta; class Polypodiopsida; order Gleicheniales; family Dipteridaceae; genus Dipteris; species Dipteris shenzhenensis. Next base: position 52,402,113 of record NC_141601.1, read on the forward strand.
GTTCTTTTTAAGTGCTGGGTCAGATGCGTTGATGTAGAGGAAAATGTGCATGAAGGAAGTGGTTTTGTCGACGAGGCTCAAATGTGAGTGTAACTTGCACCGAAATGTGCATGTGATGTGACGAGTACATAGAGAACAAAAAAACGAGCGACTTTATTTTTTGGAGTGCCCTCAAATTCTTCTTGGATCAAGATATACGACCTGATCTAGGTGGAGGGACAAAAGGAGTGCAAATGTGCTCAATGATGATGTGTCATTGTGAGTCACATGTAGTGATGATGTGGCACTGTGCCTCGCAAGAGGTGTGCCAGTGAAGCTCTGTGTTGAGGTGGTAGGAGTGGTCACATGAAGTGACTATGGATCACTGTGTGTGCCTGCAGAGGTCAGTGTTGATTGGACAGTTGAGGTAGCACTACTGAGGTGGCATAGGTGATGATGCCAATAGATGATGTAGCAATGCTGATGTGGTATTAATGACATGGCATTGCTGATATGGCAATGATGATGTGGTAGATGATGTGGCATAGGTGATGTGGTAGATGATGTGTCACTGATGACATGGCATTGGTGATGTGTCCTTGATAACATGGTAGTCGTGACGTGTCCTTGATGACATGTCAGTCGATGATGACGTGGTAGATAAGATGATGTGGTAGATGAGCTGATGTGGCAATCATGCCATGTGTCAAGAATTGAGAGGCTTATCTACCACGTGGCAGATAAGATGACTTGGCATATGACTATCCTGATGCTGACGTGGTAGACCAATGAGGCTGCTGACATGGCATGTAGATAGGATGTGCCACGTGTCATGATTTGGCTAACCAAAATCTTTTGAAGATTCTGTCTCCTTGGAGCCCGTCAATGCTGTGAAGACATGTTCTGTGAATCATATGTTGTCGTGCTAGAGCAGACTACAATTGCAGGTCGTGCAAGCTTGTTGGAGGCAGCTTCGAGAGGCTCTATGGAGCCTTGTTGCAGGAGAGCCGTCGTTTGGCTATGGAGCGTGGTCGCTTCGCTACTGTCAGCTATGGAGCCACTGGGATGCTAGCTCTTGAAACAAGTCGCTAGTCCCATGAGTAGGTTGTGGAGGAGCTCGTGAGTGTCGGCTCACTTGTGCTACCCGTGAGCCTTGTCGGTGAGGCTGGTCATTGTGGCGGCTGAGCAGGAGACATGCTGAAAGCCTCTGAGATACCACATTCATTTGTTGGAGACTAGAGCCTTAGTAGCTTGGCATTGAGGCGAGGCTAGGAGGTCGTAGATGCTTTGTGTAAGATGGGCTTAAAGTTGGAGCTGGCCGATCGGCAGGCTACGTTGCCTGCATGTTGGAGATGGCGCAACAGTGTGCGCTATTGCAGAAGGGCCCTTGCAAGTCGTTTGGATGGCTGGTCGCATATGGAGCTTGTCATAGCTGGCAAGAGCCGGAGGTGCATTGGGGCCTTAGCTGCTTACTTGTTGACAAGCGTTGGAGGAGGCGACGCCCGTAGCGAGAGCCAATGGAGGAGCCGGGCTAGCTGTGAAGACTTTGAAAGTCGTCAGTGTTGGTTGGAGTAGGCTGCCCATGGTGCTGGGTTGTTTGGAGAGCAGCCAGTGAGACTTGAGGCTATGAAGCAGAAGGTCGGAGTCGATTGGAGATCATTGGAGGTCGGTGCAGCTGATATAGGGATCGCCTTTCTATCAAGTTTCCTGGGTTTGTTTCGCAGTTGCTGCTTAGATCCTTTATTTCAAAGCGCCTTGCGTTGAGGCTTGTGGGAGGCTTTTGAGTCTACGACCTCACAGAACCTTCATGAAGAAGATAACCACCCTCTCTCTGTTGGGAATCAAGCTCTTGATTATTGTTCCTCTTGTGTGAGTAGGTGAATAAGTGAGTCACACTGACTCAACCATAGTTAGTTCTTATCTACTATGTATGGGTGTGACCTTAGTAGTGTTCAATTGTATTGTGTGAAGTGAATATGAGCTGATTTTGGAGGAGACTCTTGCTTCCTCCTAGTTGCTTCCTATATCTCTCTTCTTGTTTTTCTTAATATGGTATCAGAGCTACCGTTCCTTGCCTTCTGGTTGCCCACTGCTTGTGGAAGCTTGCGGGAGTGCTTCTCCTACTCTGAAGCTTCGAAGTGATGAGAAGAGATCTCATTTTTTGGACTGAAGTAGCAATCTCCAGCTTTTGTTTGGCTTGGGAGCTGTCCAATTGATGTCTTCTTATTAAAGGGAGATCGCTACTACCCATAGGTTGCTCGTGGGAGATGTATTTTGACAAAACACAACTCGTTTTTACTATTTGGGTGTGATCGAACGGAGCTGATCTCTTTTCTGGACAACTATTACTTGGTTTGAGCCAAGCAAGAGATATATACAGCAGTAAGAAGCAAAAACGTCTCTCTAAACCTCATTGCCCAACTCTCTGGAGGTTGTTTGTGGTTGGAAAAAACTCTCCTACATCTCCTATAAAGTGAGGAGAACCTTCAGCTTGTAGATCTCGTTTTTTTGCTCTCGGATAGCTTTTGGAGACTTCAAAAGTGATATACGACTTGCTTTCTTCCTTTTCCAGCACCCTAAAGGTCTGCTACATCCTCATACATCATTTTTATGGAGTCTTAGTCTCTCTGTGAGCTACCAGGACTCCCGTGTTCCTCCAAACACAGTGCTGCTGCTGTTTTTTTGTTCAAAAGTGATCAAATTGTCACTTTCCAGACTGTTTATTTCTCAAACTGTGTGGATTTGGATGCTGGTCTGAACTGACAAGTTGGAGGCATGTATATAAGCTCTGACTTTTCTTTTGGAAGCAAGTTCATTTGGATTTACTGTCAAAAGTTATGAGCTTGGGAATATCAAAAAAAGTCACAGTTTACAACTTACTGTCAAATTGTCAGATGTAGTTGTAGGCATGATATTGCAATATTCATGGATATATGTGATGGTATTTGGATGCCCGATGGTTGGATGTTAATGTCAAGTAGCTTGACAAATGCTATGCCTTGCCAGTGATAGTAGCAAAGTGGCATGTTGAGTCTGGTTGATCCATTGAACTAGTAACTGAAGTTTCCGAACTGCTGTCAAAAGTGTGCAAGTGCTTATTTTTAACAGCAAATAACAATGAAACCTTACAGAATTTGGACCTGCACTAAACTGGAAAGTTGTAGACTGTGGATTGGCTACAATTTGTTAGTTGATAGTTTTTTCATCTGAGGTAACATGCGGAAGTTATTGATTGTGCAAAACAGCAAAAAGTTGTAGAAATCTGCTGTTGGAAACCATGGCTAATGCTAGTGGAAGTGACAACATTACACAGATTGTTAGACAGAAGTTGGATCAAAATAATTATGCCATTTGGAAGTTTCGGATGGAAATTTTCATGACTGGAAAAGGCTATTAGGATTTGGTTATAGGTGATGAGAAAGAGCCTAATTTGCCATAAAGAAATGCTACTGCAGAACAAGTTAAGAATCATAAAGCTTGGCTAGAGAGAGCATGGAAGGTGCTACACTGGCTTTCTCTTTGTATTTTGGATGCTATGGTCATGCAGATTATGAGCTGCACATCCTCCAAGAATGCCTAGGATATCTTGACGAGGTATTATGGCACCACAACAAGTGCCCGAAAGATATAGTTGAAATAGAAATTGAACAATATGTTAAGAAGGAGGAGAACGAGATACAGGAATATGTGATTGATATCAAAACTATAGCTGATCAATTGGCCTCTATTGATGCTCCTGTGGCTGATGATGACATGGTTGCAGTCACTTTGAATGGACTTGGCTCCAAATATAAGTCATTTGACACTTCTATTTCTATGAGATGAAATATGCCGAATTTCAATGAGCTCGTTGCTCTTTTGATCCATGAGGAGGTGAAGCTTGGGTTGAATACCAATGGCAGTAGCTCAAGGAATAGTGATGCAGTGTTCTACCCTGATCAGAGAGGCCGTGGTGGATGACATAGAGGTTCATTTCGTGGTAGAGGTGATGGCAGGCATGTCCCTAAAACCCCTAGTCAGTCACCTCAGAGAGAAGGTGGAGCCTTTAGAGGTAGGGGGAGAGGTGCTTCTCATGGTAGAGGTACTTGGCAACAACCGCAACAAATAGTGCATAATCTTAATAGTGATAAGACATGTCATTACTGTGGCAAGGTTGGCCATATTGCCAGAGACTGTTTCAAGAAGCAAGAAAATCAAAGAGGAAAGGCAAATCAGCATGGTCATTTTGCCTCTTCTAGTCATGCACATGAGACATCCTCAGATCAGCTATTTGCTATGACACATGTGTAGGATCATAAGCCTACTGATGGTGGCTTGGATGATATATGGTATATTGATTCAGGAGCATCTAATCACATGACACCACATGGAGAGTGGTTTGATGAGATGACTCCTGGTGTGCATGGTTATGTTTCTATAGGAGATGATACATAGCATGACATTACACACAAGGGTGTTGTGCCTCTGGTGATGCATGATGGTCAAACCAAGAAGCTGCATGAAGTGTTGCATGTGCCTTTGATCACCAAGAACTTGTTGTGTGTTGGACAAATGGCTGAGTAGAACTTGCAAATCCGGTTTAATAAGAATGGATACTTCATTGAGGAGTTTCGTAATGGCTGCAAGTTGATTGCGAAAGGGAAAAGGCAAGGAAGAATGTTTACTTTAGATGCAGGCATGCCGAAACTAAAGGCTACCATGTTTACCCATGGTACGGGTGTTGTCTCTGATTTGGAAATTTGGCACAAATGCATTGGTCATATTAATATTCAGAAGCTGAAAAATATGCAGCATAAAGGCATTGTTGTTGGCTTGCCAAAGTTCAAGTATACTGCTTTAGAGCATGTTTGTCCTGCATGTTAGTTTGGAAAACAATCAAGGTTGCCATTCACTAAGCATATGCGAGAAAGTAATAGACCCTTGTAGTTGATTCACACTGATGTCTGGGGTCCAGCTCAGACTACCTCGATGGGAGGTTCATCATATTATGTCACATTTATTGATGATTTCAGCCGATATACATGGCTGTATTTTTTGAAACATAAGGATGAGTTCCTGCCTGCCTTCAAGAATTTCAAGCAACATGTTGAAAAGGAGTTTGGGTCATATATCACATGCTTGAGATCAGATAATGGAGGTGAATATCTGTCAAATGAATTTGATGACTTCTTGGCCTATCATGGGATTAGATGGGAGCTTACATGCCCATATACACCACAGTAGAATGGAGTGGCTGAACGTAAGAATGGGGTGATTGGTTCATGTGGTAGAGCCATGTTGAATGAAAAGAACTTACCTTATTATTATTAGGCAAAAGCACTTGCAACTACAGTGTATGTGCTGAATCACACTCCTACTGCTAGCATTCATATGCTCACACCATATGAGAAATCGTATCGATAGAAGCCTGATGTCAGTCATTTAAAAGTGTTTGGTATTTTGGCATATGTGCATATACCAGATGAAAAGAGACGGAACTTGGATCCCAAAGCTGAAAGATGTGTGTTTATTGGCTATGCACAAAACCGGAAGGGTTACAAATGCTACAACCCATCGACCAAGAAGACTACAGTGACTCGGGATGTTGTTTCTGATGAGCTAGAATCTTGGTATGGCAAGCCAAAAGTGGATGTTCCAAATGATGCATTTGCAGGTCATGCATATGATAAAAATCAGCAAATTAGTACATCCATATCTGGGCCTACATCTACTGGTTCTACTACAGTGAATCCTTGGTCTGGCAAGTTACACAATTCCACTGACATTTCTGTGTCAGTGAGGGGGAGAGATAAAGGGGAAGCCAAGGTTGTTGAGGTGCTTTCGCAACCTGAAAATGATGTCGCTGGGCCATCAAATTGCGGCTATGATTCGTCATGTAGTGATAGTTTGGATAGTGAGCTGGGTATACCATCTGTGTCTACACCTGGAGTCAAGGAAAGCAGGTACATACCTCATGAACAAGGAGAGTCAGGCACTCCATTGAGAAGGTCACAAAGAGTCAGATATCCTGTTGACATGTTAACTTATATTGGTTATGCTACTCGGCATTATGCATATATGACAAAAGTTATGGGACATACTGAGCCAACTATCTTTGGTGAGGCTATGCAACATGGTCATTGGGGAAATGCCATGGATGAGGAGATGGATGCTCTTGCCACGAATCAGACTTGGGATTTGGTGGAGTTTCCTGAAGGCAAGAATCCTATTGGTTGCAAATGGGTCTACAAAGTAAAATGCAAGTCTGATGGATCAGTGGAAAGGTATAAAGCAAGGCTAGTTGCGAAAGGGTATGCACAGCAGTATGGGCTAGATTATGAGGAAAATTTCAGCCATGCTGCCAAGATGGCAACTGTGAGAACTGTCATAGCATTGGCTACCGCAAATGGCTGGAAATTGCAACAAATGGATGTCAAGAATGCTTTCCTAAATGGTGACTTGTTGGAGGAAGTCTATATGGTTCAGCCTGAGGGTTATGTGCACCCTGACTATCCCAACTATGTTTGCAGTTGAAGAAAGCTCTCTATGGTCTGAAGCAAGCACTAGAGTATGGAATGAAAGGATCAGTAGATACCTGCAAGAGCTTGGTTTTGCAGTTGGGAAGGTTGATCATTCACTGTTCACAAAGAAGACAATTGTTGAATATGTTGTGATTGTGATTTATGTTGACGATCTAATTCTGACTAGTAGTGATGATGATGGCATTGCTGAAATGTCACCAGTACATTATGATGAATCAAAACATAAGAAGGACAAGAAGGATTCCATGGAAAAAATGGGTTGGAATATTGTGATTGATGAAAACACAACTCTGGACATGATTGTTGACACTATCAACACAATCGGTCATACCATTAAAATGCCAAGAAAAATAGGTGAGGGTAATGTAAAACAAGCAAATACTAAGGAGATACATGAAAGATCCTTGGCAACTATCACTAAAGTAGAGCCATTGAGGATAGCACCATCAGAAGAGGAAATTATTGGTTGGAAGGAGAAAGGAGAGGGGATACACAATTTTCAATAATACTATCCTTTTGGTCTAGATGGGTTCTCAATCCCTATTTTAAATTGTACGTAAGCACCAATTGATTATGTGTATAGGCCCCTAGTGGAACAACACGTTTGCAATTTGGTCAAAGAATTCTGCATGAATCCAAGAGACTGCACCACAAAAGTAGATGTGATGCCTTATGATCCAAACACTGATTTGCCACTAACCAATGTGATGTTTAAAGACATACACACCTATGCTTATTACACGCTATCGTGCCAGCACTCAATTTCACAGAAGGAGTATGTTACAAAAGTGTTGCAACATTTCAATATGGAGGGGGGGAAGACAGTAAGTAATCCATTGCCTCCATATGTAAAACTGAGTCAAGAAGTGCATTCTTGCACTTTCGAGCTGTGCTACCCGTAGAGATTTCTCGGGGGGGTCACTATGTATAAACCCTCTATATCACGTGCGTTCAAGGCATATTTCTAAAATCCCTTATCTGTAAATTTTTCATTAATAAAATGTACCCTTTTTCTATACAAATCTGTAAGTTTTTTTGAAAATTGTTTTAAATACTCCCTTATGTAAGTTAACTTTTGTTAAATTTAGATATTAAAAACATCCTTCTGTTGAACTCACATGATAGGGTTACATATAATGAGTGACCCCCCCGAGAGAGATTTGCTCCCAAACTTGAAAAAGGAAAGCAACACTAATCCTCTTACCAAGACACCATGAACTTGGTTTGCTTTCTTGAGCTCCTTACCATGAACCGAGCTCTGATACCATGTGAAGAGAGTGGGAGGGAGGTAAGGAGTCTCACTTGCAGCTTTCTCACATACACAATGGGGGAATACACACAAAGGTGGAGGCTAAAAACATTTTTCCTCTTCTTAGTTGTGAAAGCCGAAAGAACTCTCTCTAAGTACAAAAGGAATAGATGAACCCTATATGTGGGTCTCAGACCAAACTCAGCTAATCTAGGTGGCATACTAACTGAGCCACTAACTAGAGTACATAAAGATAGCTATCATCCAGCTATTATTCATGGGCGGTGTACCAACTGCATCTGTACCTAACAAATTGGTGACATAGATGCACAACGGTCACCCTGGCATATCACGAGTGGAGCTCGATATCTCAACATAAAGTAGCTTATGCAACCAAGTTGCCTCACATGTAGCCATTGCTGCACCCTTGTACTCAGCCTATGTTCTCGACAAGGCAACTGTAGGTTGTTTCTTGCTGCTCCAAGTGACTACAGCACTCCCAAAAGAGAACACATATCCATTGGTAGACTATCTATAAGAAATACTAGCAGCCCAATCAACATCAGTGTATTCGTGCAACTGTATCTGAACCCCAGTCTCATAAAATAATCCATACTACAATGTGGACTTCACATACCTCAGTATGCATCTAGCCGCATCCAAATGCATAAACTGACCTACCAACCCAACAGCATAGCTCAAATCTGGCCTGTGGTAATAGTCATATAAATCAAACTTCCTACTATGCGTGTGTACGTAGATGCTCCAGCAAAGTCCAATGACAACAAACTTTTCCAAAACGGCTCCAGTTCTCTACAACAAGACGCACTCTAGCCTTCACCTTCCAAAGGTTCAAACGACCTCTTGACGACGTGGCTCTAGCAATGAGGCTCCCGCCTCCCACCAGCCGACCTGAGCGCTCCATAGCCAACAACTAAGGCCAGCAGCACCAGCTGCCGTCCAATAGCACTCTCCTAAGAGACAGCTTGCCTCAATGTAGCTCCAACTTGCTCAGCCTGACGACCACCGAAGCCAACAGCTACAGCCTTCAAGAGCCTCTAAGTCTCTAAGGCTCTGATGCAAGTACACAAGGCTTGTGGGAAGCTTGATTTACCTAAGCAACACACGGCTGGACATTAGTTTTGCGACTGGTGTACTAAGCAGGTTTTCCAATAAGCCTCGGGAGAACCATTGGAGGGTAGGGATGCGGGTGCTAAAATACATCAAAGGCACACTTGATTATGGCATCACCTATACCAAGGGCAACATCTTGACCAGATTCTGTGACTTGGATTGGGCAGGAGACGTGGACAGCAGGAGATCAATGACAGGGTACTGTTTCTCACTTGGATCTGGAGTTGTGTCATGGGTCACCAAGAAGCAACCCACAGTTGCTCTTTCTTCTACCGATGCCGAGTACAAATCTGCATGCTTTGCTTCTTGCGAGGCAGTGTGGTTGAGGAGGATTTTGGGGGACATGGGTGCAGTGCAGAACAAGCCTATGCAGTTATCATGTGACAATCAGAGTTGCATGGCGATTGCAAAGAACCCGGTGTTCCACGCTCGCACAAAACACATTGAGATTCAATATCACTTTGTATGCGAGCTCATCATGGATGGAGAGGTCGACTTGGTGTACTGTCCGACTACAGAGAATGCTGCGGACATCTTCATGAAGGCTCTTGGAAGAGACTTGCTGGAGAGGCATCTTCATCGACTCGGCATTGGGCCAAAAAAGTAAGTTCACTTACGGGTGGACATTGAGGGGGGGTGTTAGATATCAATGCTCCACTCTCGTGTAACTATGCCGGAACCAGCTAACTCTACTTGTAAGCCCCCCATATCAGAAGAAGGCATTTGAGTAGCTCGGTTATCTGGTAGGTCCTGGTTTGGACACCAGATGGGGGCCATGTGTGGCCTGATGGCTGGACGGCTTTAGATAGAGTTGGTACACCGCCAACTAGGCTACATGCAAGTGCGGGAAGGCATCCCTTGACTGATTGCACTGAGGGTAGACGGAGCATTTCTCGGGGCAGCCCACTCTCGAGTTGCGGGGCCCGTTTGGAGCCTCAGATGATCCTGGATGGCTCTGGGCCGAACGGACACCGTAGGTTAGTTGCTCTGTTTTGCGCACCGGTTCTATCGTATGGTCGGTGGCCTATTTTGGGACCGACCCGAATCGACTACGACCGGTGGCTATATAAGAGTAAGCCCGTGAAGCCCATTTTATCACTGGCTATAGCAACCCTGATTCCTTAGCATCCAGCCTCCGTCTTCTACTGTTTCCAGCACGCCATCGAAGCTTCTTTCACAGGAGCGCACGGTTGGGAGGCAGTGCCATCTATTGTATCAGTTCTATAGTAATCAAATTTTTGATTCTCCATACTATCTTGTTTTTCTCTCTTGCGTACGAGATCTTGTTATCTGTTGAGCACAGACGTATTATTTTCTTACACATCTTCCACTGGCGACCCAATGGAAGCAAGTGCATCTGCAATCTTATTCACCTTCATGTGGTCGTCATTGATGATCATATTTTCTCTCTACACATTATGCAACTGCTGCTCGAGCTGCATTTTCCTGGCTTGCGTATTTGTGTTATACATTTTTGTCAAAGTATCCCATCCTCCTTCGATGTGCTTGCATCCTGAATATGCACAATCATAGAATCTGAAATACTGATAGACAACCAGTACATAACTTTTCTGGCTCTCTCATGCCATCCTTTAAATGCCTACAACTGTTGATTGGGAACATTAGGAATAACTGGTTCTTGTTCAGCTCCAATGAACTCCCAATAGCCTTTTCCCTTAAGGAAATTCATCATTCTAAACTTCCATGCTTGGAAGTTGTTCTTGTCAAGCTTTTCAGTGACTATCTATGAAAGAGCATCAGATGCCATTATAGAACACTGCAAAAATATTTTGTCACTGCAAAAAACACAACTTCTGCCTCACAAGGGTAAATCTGCAAAACTGACGAAAGTGGTATTTGACCACATAGTCACTTCCTAGTGATGATTTTGCATCAACACGCAATAAGAATGATTTTGTCACTCCCAATATCTCTGTGCACAGGCATACGATGCAATTTCTATGGCAACTTTCACCGACTTGCAGAACAGTGGTCGCACAGCAAAAACAGGGCACTTTTCTGAGTGCCTGCAGAAAACTTCTGCCACTAAAATGGGCCCCGAAATGACCTTGAATCCAAAAAATAATGTCACCAAGCATATACTACCCTCTCGCCACACCACAAAGGGCATCCCAATCTGAGATAGTGTACTCTTGCACTTTTTGGTTGTGCTACCTACAGAGATTTGCTCCCAAACTCGAAAAAAGAAAGCAACACTGATCCTCTTACCAGCGGAGTGCCTCTTGTAGATGAGGATGAGGCTATTCATGGTGAGGAGGATACCTTGGCTAATGATGCCCGGTATGATCCATTGGCTGGTTATGCCAGGACAGATGTGGTTTCTGCAGTTATTGACTCGGGTCATATTGCGCATGGGCAGGAATCATTGATATGTTTGCTTCGTAAGTGCCTCCATGGCCAAAAGCTATCCCCTCGAGCTTGGCTTCATAGGTTTGATACTATTATGAGAGCTCAGGATGTGATGCACAGTGAGACAAGTTATGGTCTCAGTATTCAGGAGGTTGCTATCCTTCTGAGCTTACTTGCCATATGGTTCCTTATGGACAAGGATGCTTTGCAGTGGGAGTTGCATGGTCTTGATGATGTTTGTCAGATACTTGGTTGTTTCAGTATGGAGAGGGGAAAGTTACTGAGTACTCCACTGCCTATATTGGCTTCATACTTGAAACACTACAGGTTCGACGATCACAGATTAGTTGAGCAACAAGTTATGGTTGATATGGCAGCCATAGTACTTCATGCATCCATGACTGTGTTGAGACTTGGTTCTCACATGTTTGCCATTGGGGCTACACTTCCAGTTCTTGCTTCCGTTGCAGTGAGAGTTGGTAGCATGATTATGGCAGATTTTGGCAGTAGGGAAGCGGTTGTGGACATCAGGTCCTTATGCTTTCAGGAGCAGCATGCAGGTGATGCAGGTTGTGTAGACCAGCAGAGGTCTATTGTAGGGCATGTGCTTATGGTCACAGGTGGTACAGAGACATTTTCTTTGCACAGTGACAGTTCGGGTGCTATGGACTTAACACAGGAGCACGTGATGGTGAGAGATCTGGCGTGAGATCTTGGTTGACAGGATCTACAACTTGTCATTTTCTATCCTGCAAACCTGATGTCTGCTAGTAGCTTATCCTCTATGCACTTTGCACATTGTAAAGTGCCGATGGGCATAGGATGACGATTTGGTCATCTTGTTTTTCAGCCTATGGCTGATTGTATTATATGTGTACTATACTCCCTTAAAGGCACAATGCCTTTAAGTGGGAGGTTGTTGGGGTAAAGGGCAGTGTGCCCACCCATTGTACAGTGCCCATGTATACTCATATATATATGATAGAGGAATAAGCTGGAGTAGCTTTTGCTCCACCACTTTTGGTGTCTCCTTATCCCTTTGTGTGTGCTCTCCTCTTCCACATTCACTTGATGTGAACTCACCACCTATCTGATCTTAACTTCTTCACCTTCTTCCCCATTTCTTTCTTGACCATTACATGCCATTCTTTGAACTTACTAAAAGCCTCATCTTTAGTCTTCAAAAATTAGTTGTGAAAGCCAAAGAACTATCTCTCTTAGTACAGAAACTTTCTGGACTGAAGCATGTAACACGGTAGTTTACATTCTGAATCGTAGCTACACGAAGGCTGTGAATGGGATGACTCCACTGTAGGCCTTTCTGGTAAGAAACCTTCAACTGCACATTTTAGAGTTTTTGGATGTGATTGTTTTGTGCATGTCCCTGATGCTAACACGATCAAATGGGAACCGAAGAGCCGGAAGTGTATTTTCTTGGGCTACAGTGAAGAGGAAAAGGGTTACCATCTCTATAACCCTGTTACCAAGAAGGTAATAGTAAGCCGTGATGTGGTCTTCTCAGAACAGCCGCATCAATTAGAGGAGGATGCTTCCTTCCCAAACAAACAGGACCAGGATATCCATCCAGTACAACCACCAACAGTAGACCGAACTCCCCCAACGGTGCTTGGGAGGATTCAAGTTAAAGAAGAGGAAGAAGAGCCTGCAGAACCACAATGGCAACAGCCATTCCTGAAGTGGGTAAAGTAGCTTTTGGATGGCAGAGAACCTCCAGCCATTGAGGAGGAGCCATCCGAACACTGCCAGTCCAAGAGATTAGAAGAGCAAAGAAGGGCGCAGGAACACTTGGTCAACTATGCTTTGATGACAGAGGTGATCTGTGCTGAAGAACCCAAGTGTCTTGAAGAGGCACAGGGTGATGATAGGTGATAGGAGGCTATGCAGTTGGAGTATGGCTCCATAATAAAGAACAACACTTGGGACCTTGTGGATTGACCACCAAAACGCAAGGTAATTGGCACTAAGTGGGTGTACAAGACCAAGTACAAGTCCGATGGCACATTGGATAAGGCTTGGCTCATGGCAAAAGGATTCGCACAGGTACATGGTTTTGATTATCAGGATACTTTTGCTCCCATAGCTCGACTAACCACAATTCGTAGTGTTTTGGCTTTAGCAACCCAGGGAAGTTGGCCCGTGTTTCAGATTGGGTAGGAGACGTGGACAGCAGGAGATCAGTGATAGGTAATTGTTTCTCACTTCTTTCTTCTACCGAGGCTGAGTACAAATCAACATGTTTTGCTTCTTGTGAGGCACTGTGGTTGAGGAGGATTTTAGGGGACGTGGGTGCAGTGCAGAACAAGCCTACGCAGTTATCATGTGACAATCAGAGTTGCATGGCGATTGCAAAGAACCCTGTGTTCCATGCTCGCACAAAACACATTGAGATTCAATATCACTTTGTATGCGACCTCATCATGGATGGAGAGGTCGACTTGGTGTACTGCCTGACTACAAAGAATGCTACGGACATCTTCACGAAGGCTCTTGGAAGAGACTTGCTGGAGAGGCATCTTCATCGACTTGGCATTGGGTCGAAAAAGTAAGTTCACTTGCGGGTGGACATTGAGGGGGGGTGTTAGATATCAATGCTCCACTCTCGTGTAACTACGCAGGAACCATCTAACTCTACTTGTAAGCCCCCCATATGAGGAGAAGGCATTTGAGTAGCTCGGTTATCCGGTAGGTCCTGGTTTGGACACCAGATGGGGGCCATGTGTGGCCTGATGGCTGGACGGCTTCATATAGAGTTGGCATACTACCAACTAGGCTACATGCAAGTGTGGGAAGGCATCCCATGACTAACCGCACTGAGGGTAGATGGAGCATTTCCTGGGGCAGCCCACTCTTGGGTTGCGGGGCTCGTTTGGAGCCCCAGATGATCTTGGATGGATGTGGGCCCTGAACGGTGACCATAGGTCATTTGCTCTATTCTGCACAACGATTCTATCGTGTGGTTGGTGGCCTATTTCGAGACTGACCTCCAGTTGGCCGGTTTGGGCAGACTGGGTCATGATCTCCCAATTGAGTCTAATCGACTACAACTAGTGGCTATATAAGACTCAGGGGGGTCACTGTGTATAAACCCTCTATATCACGTGCGTTCAAGGCCTATATTTAAAATCCCTTATCTGTAAATTTTTTCATTAATAAAATGTACCCCTTTTCTATACAAATCTGTAAATTTTTCCAAAACTATTTTAAATAGTCCCTTATGTATATTTATTTCTGTAAATTTTAGAAATAAAAAATATCCTTCTGTTGAACTCACGTGATAGGGTTACATATGATGAGTGACCCCCCGAGATATAAGAGCAAGCCCGTGAAGCCCATTATCATCACTGGCTACAGCAACCCTAATTCCTTAGCATCCAGCCTCTGTCCTCTACTGTTTCGAGCATGCCATCGAAGCTCCTCACACAGGAGCGCACGGCTGGGAGGCAATGCCATCTATTGTATCAGTTTTAGAGTAATCAAATTTTTGATTCTCCATACTATCCGCTTTTCTCTCGTGCATACGAGATCGTGTTATCTGTTGAGCACAGCATTGTATTGTTTTCTTATAATAACAGCATGGAAGCTCTAATGAACCTACTTTCAGAGAGAAGAAAATTTTTACCCTTCCTCAATGTAAGCCCTTATGACTTTTTTAAATATATATATATATACTAGCCATGCAACAAATCGTGTGCCGGCTGGTTGAATAGGAGGACAGAGATGAATGCTTGAGAGAAGCTCCCTAGAAGAATGCTGCAGCATGTGGATAGAGTGCTAGTGGGGTGATGAGAGTGGAGAGGGTGCCAGTTGGAGTGATAATAGTGGAGAGGACAACGATGGGAGCAGTGAGGACTAGCACTACCTTCTACCCATCTGCCTACTGATGATAGACATACGGAGATAGTGCAGACTTGTATATAGTGTCAAAAGTTTACCTCATACGATGTAATAGGACAATTTGGTAATCAAGAATTCTAAACAATACAATAATATGGCTACTACAATGTAATACACACCTTTACAAAAGGGTCGATTAGGGCTTGGCCATGCCCTAATCTACCCAAAAGGAATTTTGACCCAAAAATCTAGCATTGAAACACTCTCATGATTTTTTACCAGAGTCGATATTAGCATCAATATTACTATCATAAAATCTGTCCACCATAGTCGAAATGGGTTATAGAAAACTTTGGAAACTGTCAATGTGTCCGTCTCGATATTAACACTGCTATTATCATCGAAAAATCTAAATATAGACTGTAATTTTGACTAAAGTAATGACGTTAATATCGACACTGAAAAGCATAAAAAATGAGCTAAACTGTTACAATGTATGGAGAATGCAAACAATGCCTTTTCTATATCATCCCATGTCCCAAAAGTGCTAGTATAGAAAACATTAATGCAAGCAATGCCTTTTCTATATTAACCCATTGGGAGAGTCGCATTTGTGCCATTCCCCATGGTGTGTAGAAAGTAGTTAAACTCATGATTTGGACAAATATTTATTACAATACACTTTTAATCTCTTTAAATATATTCTTAACACAGAATTCAAGAAAGGCACATAAGAGAACTTTCATTACTTAGAAAGTGTCATAAGCTTATTTAATACACAAAATCATGATAGAGACATAAAAGTACTACCACTATCTAAAAACTCACACTGAAAAGTAGAGAAAATGTTCGTATTGGCTCCACCTCCGATGACTCTCACACATGAAAGACATACTCTACTCTCTAATCTAACAATGTATGATGATGAGCCCTTGTTGAAGCAAGGCCCTCTTGAATCCAAGCATTTGTAGGCCGTTTTTTCTCTTCCCTCTGAAGGGCTGCCAACTTCTTGGAATACTGACCTCTCACCTGAGAATCTCACATCTCTTGGTACAAACAACTATGTCATAGAAGTTTCTAATATCAGTGAGGGCTGCAGCCACTTGATGGGGATGGCTGTCCTATATGTGAGAAACCCAAAATTGCAAAATGGCCTCCGTGAGGCCTCCTCTGCATAAAAAGCAGCTGGAATCCTTATGCTGGTAGAGTGGCTTCTTTAACAAGGCTCCGTCAAGTGGAGCAAAATCAATTTGGTAAAGGACCCCCACCTATAGAGGGGGACGCTCTGTTGATAGGAACCCTGATAATAACTGCCTCCTCTAAAGTGAAGGGTATAAACTCCTCCTCCAAACAAACCCTGCCATCTCTGCCAGTGTTGTAAAAGAGCTCTTGTGAATCATTCCTAGTGTCAAAGTGCAAAGACTGCCTACACTCTATGGTGTGGAAGAGATACCCCCCTTACCTCTTTCAAAAGAGGTAGCACGATGAGGAGAAGAGCGAGGGGGTTGCTCTGGAGGATGAAATTTTCACATCTCTAGCCCATCAAATCTTGGAAGATTAAATACCTACAACCTTACCCCTGCAAACGCCGTGCAACCTATACGCACCTCGATGTGACCTTGCACAGACTTTGTTTTCCATTGTATTCTTTTGGGTAAGTTATCTTCTATTCTTTGCTTATCTCATCAGCTAGGTTCTCTAGGTCTATTCTAGGCTGATCGTGGCAATGGTGTCAATGGCAACTTGCAACTCGCCATGGCTTGCAAGAGATGTAGATAGAGATTGTGAGACAGGAGAGCTGAAAGGCTAGGTCAAGGCACAAGCAATAGAGTGCAGGTCGAGGAAAGCATTGGCACGGTATTGAATCAGCAACGGAAGACACTTTCGCAACATCTGCGAAGGGAGAAACAACAAGAAGAAAGAAGACTCCTTGTAGAGTAGTAGCAAGAAGCAGTTGCAAATGCACGCATTTGATCATTGCCATCAGAGAGAAGAATACAAGCCGTGGTGTCAAGATTGGTGGGAGCTTTTGAGGCAGCAACATCATGCCATTATGGTGATTACTAGTCTCAAGTCTTCACACGCTTTAGCCTGTGCCCTAAAGTTTGTAAACAACCCTACCAACACCTTGGGAAATGCACGCCCAAGAGCTGATGCTCTCTAACCTGAGAAATGGCCTACAAAAAGTGAAAGGAGTGCACAACTTAGATCAACTAGCTACGAAGAGGGCGACATTATCTATGTTGGTGTCCCCTGAAACAAAAGAGAAATGGCTTAGGTGCACAATGTCAAAGATTTTTTCAATCTGAAGGACCAACGTGGCTCCAACGATTGAACGTAGAGCAGAAGCAATGCACGATCATCCTGATTCGAGAAGTCAGTGGGGGCTTCAATAGAAAGCAAGAAAAGGAGAGACATTTCTACAGAAGTCATTGCTACAGTGATGACATTCTGGCATGAAAATATGGGAGTCTTTCCAAATAGAAAGGAAATTTGTAACAAGCAGATGGGATGCAAGGTGTTTGAGGAGACATCATACAGATGCTAGATACAATATAGGTCAGTGGTGCCTAAATCAGCCCGGTGGTTGTTTTTGATTGAGCTTTAGGATAGTTTACTTGTTTCATTTCTTAAAACAGGCTTGGACTAAATGGGATTGTCCTAAACCAGCCCGGTGGCATGGTTGAGTAGAAATTAACAGCAATATATTTTGCAATATATTGTTATTTTACTAAACCAGCCCGGTGGTTGTAACATCCTGCAATCGTGGCTGCTTCAGCTCAATCACTAGTTATGTGATTGTCTCGAGCGAGCGTGGTTGAATAGACATTAGTTATTGACCAGCCCGGTGGATAAAAGTATTTTGTTTCTTAGTACTTAAATTCGTTAAATTTAATTTCATGCTATTCAGGTCATATGCACCTTCTCCCACACATAGTGATAATGCACCTCAATGTGCTTTGTTCTAGCATGATAGACTGGGTTGATTGCCAAGTGTACATTGCTCATGTTGTCACAATAAATGACAACTCGCCCATCTGATGCATATCATAAAGTATCTTATGCAACCAAGTTGCCTCACAAGTAGCCATTGCTGCAACCCTGTACTCAATAAAACCTACTAGAACCTTCTCCCACACATAGTGATAATGCACCTCAATGTGCTTTGTTCTAGCATGATATACTGGGTTATTTGCCAAGTGTATACTACTCATGTTGTCACAATAAATGAATGACTGCTCTTACGGTTGCCATCCTTGCAACCCGAGTGAATGTTTCTTCATAATCAATTTCATATGTCTTTGCATACCCCTTGATAACTAATCTTGCCTTGTATTTGTTCAGAGAACCATCTGCATTGTGCTTCACATTATTAACCCACTTGCAGCCGATTGCATTCTTGTCTTTAGGCAAAGGCACCAATTCCCATGTAGCATTTGCTTCCAAGGCATCCATTTCTTCATCCATGGCTTTCTCCTATTTTTTCTTTCCATGGCTTGCTCAAAAGAAGTGGGTTCTAGTTCATGTATCACTTTGACCATATAGGCATAGTGAATGGTTGTAAATCCATCATATTTTAGCCTATCCACACGATACCTAGCTCTGGTAGACTTGCGCAAAATAGGCTCACTACCAGGTGCTCTCAAAATATCCTTTGTCTTCCTTACTCCAGGTGTAACAATAGAATGAATACCCAACTCATCATCAAGGCTCTGTTTTGCTGAGCCACTAGATTCACCATCCACATAAGAGTGACCTACATTCACATCAACCATGGGCTGATCTACTTTCTCTTTTCCTTTTTGTGATACTTGCATACCACTATCTGCATTGCTTTGAGGACATCCTCCTGATCTCAATCTGCCTATCCATGGCAAAGTATGTGAACCACTGCTAGAGCACACTACAGGTCCACTAATATTTTGTGATTGCTGATATGAATTCTGTGCAGCATTACCATTTTTTGCATCTACATCATCAATCAAATTTACCAGTTTATACTAGCTGCTCATCTCATAAAAAACAACATCTCTGCTCACTATAAACTTACGAGTAGAAGGGTTATAGCATCTACACCCTTTCTATTGCAGAGAATAAGTAATAAAGATGCAATTCTCAGCTTTTGGATCCAACTTGGATCTCAACTCATCTGGCACATGAACATAAGCAATGCAACCAAAAACTTTCAAATGAGAAATATCTGGTTTCCTACCAGTATACCTCTCCTCTGGCCTCATGCCATGTATTGCTACAGTGGGAGTCCTGTTCATTATGTATACTGCTGTTGCAACTACTTCAGCCTAATAATAATCTGGTAGGTCTTTTTCATTGAGCATGGCACGAGATACCTCTCCAATATGCCTGTTTTTCCTTTCTGCAAGTCCATTTTGCTGTGGGGTATGACTGCATGAATATTGCTGCTTTATGCCATGCTCCGCAGGAAACATGCAAACTCATTTGAGAGGTACTCTCCCCCTCCATCTGACCTTATATGTTTTATTTGCAGGCCTGTTTCTTTTTCAACCATAGCCTTAAAAGCTTTGAAATGCCCAAAGACTTCACTTTTCTTTTTCATAAAATACACCCAAACTTTTCTGCTATAGTCATCAATAAAAGTGACAAAATAATGATAGCCTCTAATAGATGCAGCTTTAGTAGTCTAGATATCAGAGTGGATTAATTCCAATGGCCTCTTACTCTCTTGAACATGGCTAGGAAATGGTTTCCTTGCCTGTTTTCCAAATTGACAGGCTTCACATACCTTATGCATTTCTGCAACCTTGAACTCAGGCAATCCTGCAACAATATTTTGGGCCTGCATTAATTTAAGTCATTGTACATTAACATGACCAATGCGTTTATGCCAGATATCAATATGCAACTACACCGGTTCCATGTGCAAACATTGTTGCACTCAATTCAAGCATGTCCACATCCAACATAAACTTCTTTCCCTTCTTCTTCCCAGCGACCTTTATTTTTCATATCCTCAACAAAGCATCCATGAGGATTAAATTTGACCTGCAAGCCTTGCTCAACCATTTTACCAATAGAAACCAGGTTCTTGGTGATATTCGGGACATGAAATACATCAGATATGTATTTCTTTTTTCCATCCTGCATAGAGAAAGGAATTTTACCAATTTGCACAATAGGATGTGCAGTATCATCACCAGTATCCACAAATCCTGGTCTTTCCATTTTCCTTGCATCCTGCATCCATTCTGCATGACCTTTCGTGTGGTTTGACACACCTGAGTCAACATACCACACATCATTGCTTTCTTTTGCACTTCTCACAGAATTGGTCATGTGCTGCACCATAAATAGATTCTCATTTTTGTCATCACCCTGTCTACTAGAGGATGCATAATTGCCTTGCTACAATTTTCCAATCATGATGTCATTCTACTTTTTATAGCAGTCTTTGACCATATGACCCATATTACCACAATAGTAGCATTCAACATTGTTGTTTGCATTTTGGCCTCTCTGCCATCCACCACGACCTCTTTGGCTCCCCCTACCTCTAAAGTTACCATGTCCTCCTCCATAGGACTGGTTTTCTTAATTTGTTGCATATTCTGATTTCTGCCATGGCCTCCAAATCAGCCTGCTCTACTACCTCTGCCTCTACCTCTTCCAGGATTTGAGTAGAAGATAGCTTCTTTTGAAGTTCCCCCTGAAGAATATGCACCACCATTTCTCTTGTCTTCACAAATTAGAAGAGCAATCAACTCCTCAAAATCAGGAAAATTCTCACGGACGGCAATGGATGTCCGGAATTGTGCATAATCCTTTCCTAGACCATTCAAGGTCACAGAAACTAAATCATCATCTTCCACTGGCGACCCAATAGAAGCAAGTGCATCTGCAATCTTCTTCACCTTCATGTGGTAGTCATTGATGCTCATATTTTCTCTCTGCACATTATGCAACTCTTGCTTGAGCTGCATTTTCTTGGCTTGCGTATTTGTGGTATACATTTTTGTCAAAGTATCCCACGCCTCCTTGGGCATGCTTGCATCTTGAATATGCACAATCATAGAATCTGAAAAACTGATAGACAACCAATACATAACTTTTCTGGCTCTCTCATGATAGCCTTTAAATGCGTGCAACTCCTGTTGATTGGGAACATTAGGAATAACAGGTTCTTATTGAGCTCCAGTAATGAACTCCCAGTAGCCTTTTCCCTTAAGGAAATTCGTCATTCTAAACTTCCATGCTTGGAAGTTGTTCTTGTCAAGCTTTTCAGTGACAATCTGTGAAAGAGCATCAGACGCCATTACAGAACACTGCAAAATATTCTGTCACTGCAAAAAAACACAACTGCCTCATAAGGGCAAATCTGCAATACTGACGAAAGTGGTATTTGACCACACAGTCACTTCCTAGTGATGATTATGCATCAACAGGCAATAAGGATGATTCTATCACTCCCAATATCTCTGTGCACACGCATATGATGTAATTTCTGTGATAACTTTTCATCGACTTGCAGAATAGTGGTCGCACAGCAAAAATAGGGCACTTTCCTGAGTGCCTGCGGAAAACTTTCTCGCCACCAAAACGGGCCCCAAAATGGCCTTGAATCTGAGACATATATTGCCCTCTCTCATAGCATATACTGCCCTCTCGCCACACTGTGAAGGGCGTCCCAATCTGCACTCTTGCACTTTCCGGCTGTGATACCTGTAGAGATTTTCTCCTAAACTCGAAAAAAAAGGAAAGTAACACTGATCCTCTTACTAGGACACCACAAACTTGGTTTGCTTTCTTGAGCTCCTTACCACGAACTGAGCCCAGCTATTATTCATGGGCGGTGTACCAACCGCATCTGCAGCTAACAAGTCGGTGACATAACTGCACAATGGTCACCCTTGCATATCAAGAGTGGAGCTCAATATCTCAACAGCTTGGACTTAATGTGATTGTCCTAAACTAGCCCGGTGCTGATTCACGACAAATAGCAAGTAGTTACTAACATAAATTGTGATTGAAATTGTGAAATTCAAAAAATATACTTGTTATTGTCTAATACGTGAAGTTGATCGACCATCAGGCTAAACCATCCCAGTGGTTGAAATTGTGACGGTGTCCTAAACCATCTAGATGGTTGAAATTGTGAGTGTCCTAAATGTATCCTAAACGTGCCCAATGGTTGACTGTCCTAAATGTGTCCTAAACTAGCCCAATGGTTGATTGTCATAAATGTGTCCTAAACTAGCTAGGGGTTGATTGTCATAAACGTGTCCTAAACTGTCCTAAACCAGCGTGGTGGTTGAAAATTAAAATTGAAGTTGTGACTATCCTAAAGCAGCGTGGTGGTTGAAAATTGTTTTGCTTCATTATATACTTTAATTAGACTATGTTTTTTCTTCTTTTAGTAGTAGCAAAAAGGGGGCTCACTGTCTTGTTGTTCCCGCATGTTGGGTCAGCAGACGGAGTTGTATCTC
This sequence comes from Dipteris shenzhenensis, assembly GCF_047967505.1. Lineage (NCBI taxonomy): Eukaryota > Viridiplantae > Streptophyta > Polypodiopsida > Gleicheniales > Dipteridaceae > Dipteris > Dipteris shenzhenensis. The sequence goes on from NC_141601.1 coordinate 52,424,681, forward strand.
AAGTTTATGGATCAAAATCCAGACATGTCAATTGGGCAGAGGAGCTTTGAGCATTGTAAGCCCTAGTACTTTAGGAATGTTTGTTGTTGCAAAACACACATAGACTTTGACCTAACCTGGCAAGCTATGAATGACTTGAGATCTGGTCGTGTTGGAGCATTGCTCCATGGGGATCGATGCCCTTGCCTCCCTGATGAATGCATAGTCTGTAGGCCACCTGGATCCTCATCGTGTGTTGCAAGGGAGGGTAGGTTTTGTAGCCTAAGGTGTTTGTGGGAGCCAATGGTTTGTCCAAAGGGAGACCGTAAGTGGCACAAGATTGAATGCACTCACGGCACATGCAAGCATTATAGTTTGAAGCTGAAGAAGAAGGCATTCAATGTCTCTCCAAATGAAATGAGGGAAGACAACCATGTTGCTCTAAAATGGAGGAGATTTGAAAATGTCAATGCTGAAGCATCCGATAAAAAGAGACGGCTACTGTCATATAAGAGCACCCAGCCAAGGGAGCTTGTAGGTCACGTGGTTCGATCCATCCCAAAATATGTGCTTCATAATTTCACGGCCAACTGGTAGGATGTGCCGATCAGGACGTGCCTTGCCAATTTTCCCCTTGACACTATTGTATCTGTCATAGATTTTGCAAAAAATTATTCATTTCAAGAACAAGATGAGATACAAAGTGCTCACTAGTACAACGAGCAGATAGCAATTCTTGTAGCAATTCTTGTGCATATCACATATAGTCATTTGCTTGATTCTTCCATGCCCAATGCCAATCTGTTGCTGACTCATAGGAGTCTAGGTCAGTGCAATGCACGTACCAATTCTACATTTCAGATGATACAGAACATGCCACCTTATTTGTGCAGTGTGCAGCATGCTTTTCTACTGCATTTGGAATGGCTAAAAAAGAAAAATTCCCATGCAACAAATATAAAACAACATTGGGTGTGGTTACATGGTGCTGCCTCTCAATTTAAATCAGCCCATGGATTCTACTTCATCTCAAGGTTTAAATCCTAGACCGATCTAGACATAATGTGGAATTTCTTTGTGTCTAGCCATGGCAAGGGTGAGCATGATGGATGCAGTGCTGTTATTAAGCAAGCTCTATTTAAACACCAATTAGCATGCCCTCAAGAAAAACTTAACCTCTCTAGGCGTGCATTCAACATACAGTAAACAAAGCCTTAAGGCTACTGTAGTACGTAGAGTGTTTCATGAAGTGAAATTGGAAGTGCAAAGGGGAAGCTATCACAATTGTGATAAAATTAAATGAGTTCGTGGTTTGCATAGCATATGGGGCTTTTCAAACAACCAACTGAAAAAAACAAGAAAACTTTCTTGTTTCTATAGTGCACTCATGCATCATAGGGAAATCAAAATCTTTCATCACACATTACTTGTCAAATCAAAATCTTTCACCTCACATTATGGTCCTTGGTGTGGATCAAGGACACTATCTAGTCATATAGCTAGAAAAACATTGTTCAAGTAAACTCTGGAGAAGATTAACAATTCAATAGATTACACACAGATTACATAGATTACATCTCAAATAATCCTTTACTTCATATTACATCTCAAGGACTCCTTGTTGAGCTCCATGATTGTAGGCTCGGCACTCCTTGCTCCTTTCCAAAATGGGGCTGGTTCTTTCCTGGAGGGGCCCGGCCCCTCCCTTCATGCCGCTTCCTCTTTCCTTGATTTGAGCTTCCTAGTTGTAGGCTCATCCCTTCTTGCTCCCCTTTCTTGAAGGGGGATGGTTCCTCCCTTTAGACTCCTTTTTGTTGCAGTCAGTAGGCTTGGTCTTGGCCTTCTTTGATTTGAGCTCCTTGTCTTTTGTATCTTTTGCCCAAATGGCAAATTGAGCTGCAGCATCTACTTTCTCGCCGTAGATAGCTGTAACAGGTAGGCACATTTGATCTCTCCAGTACCTAGGCAATGGAAAATGACATTCTCTACCTAGCAATTGTGTATGCACAAACACCCCAAAGCAAAAAATGTGCATAGGGTGGTAGCACGCAGGTCATCGAATACAACAGTCATCTATGATGGGGGTATGGCAGACCGTGCATTTTGGACCCTGCTACATAGCAGGATAGGAATATGATTTAACTATTGTGGCCATCAATACCACAGTCTTGCTCTATACATGATGAAGTTGCTTCTTGATCCCTCCCTCCCTCATCCTAAGGCTACGGATGTTCTCCTTCATCTCCTCCACTTTTTGCTCACTTTGTGCAACATCTTCATCTGAATCCCTTAGCATCTGTTGAAGCTGCTTAAATTGCTCAAAACATCTTCATGGGCTGTTTCCAAGACTTCCACTCTATTTGGAAATCTCTTAGGATGATGGAGTGCTTTTCATAACTGTCAAAACCCCCCCAAAAGCCACGGCAAGCTCGTTCACATTCCTATCGCAATCTTGTTCTAGAATCTTGTAGCTCACTCCTTGGACTTCCAATAGTGTTTCAAAAAAACAACCCTCAATGTAGCTGCTACAAATTGCTCCATCATGGCTGCTGAAACTTGCTCCACCGTGGCTGCTCTTTGCATTCTTCTTGTCTTGGAGAGATTCCTCGTTGTCTTCTCCACCTCGACTGCTCTCTACCCCATCCTTCCTGGCCTTGAAGCTCTCTTGTAGTTTCTGCATCACCTTTTTGGTTTCTACATTCTCCCTTTTCAGCTCCTCCATCATTTTTTCTTTATCCTTTGCACATGTTGAGGGTCCACAAAAATATTATTTCAATAGTTATATACAGTGGTTTCCTTGGACCACTTTTGTGTACCCCTTCAATATGCATAAAATTTCCAATATAATCATCTACTTGTTGGTTGAGTAGGCCTCTTCACTTCCACACTGCCGCATTCTTCAACAAGAGCATACACTTTATCCTCATATCTTTCAAGTTTGTTGATAATGCTTCAAAAATGGAAGTGTAACCTTTCCTGCTAACTCCACTCTTGTCAAGTTCCCCTTGCATTATGCTCACATCAACTTTGTTGCCATCTACAAACTGCTACATAACGTTGTGTTTGATTGTTTTTAAATTTTTCTCCTCTAGCATACTTTTTGCAATTGTAGCTAATAGAAAATATTTCATTTGCTTTACTGGAGGGGCATTAGGATCAACATTTTCTTTTGGAGCTCAAGCATTTTCCTAAAACAAGCACAAACAAGAGTTTTTCTAAGCTTGAAATTGCTATCATCATCAAGTAAGCATTGTCTTTGCATTCCATTCAAAATAGAAAATGCAAAAGAAAACTTACCTTGCTTCCTAAACTTTACACTTGCATCCTCCGCTGCCAGCTTCACGTCCGCATGGTTGCAAATTTTCTATTTTTGAGTCTATCTCCTAAGGGTGTGGCTTTTGTTCAGGATTTCCTCAACATCTCCTTTGTCTTAATGTGTTCTTCAGTTTCTTTTTGTAGCTGCTCTTTCAATTTAGAGATTTCTTTTATCTATTGCAATTGCATTTTGGTCCGGCAGCTTTAAACCTCTTCAACAGCATAGAGACCAAGGCTTCAAGCATCGACAACAATGAAGAACTCAACCTACTCTACTTCAACAAATTCAATAGCAAGCTCTAATAGCCACAATGGCTGATCGACAACAAAGGCTCCCCATTCAAGCCTCAAGGAGCCTTATCTCCAACAAAAGCTTCTTCAACAAACCTTTGCTACTCCATCATCCAAACGATCAAGGCTCTACATCTCCCACATAAGACTACTAGCTGCTCCCATGATGAGCTAGCCTCCTATATGGCCATCAAAGACATCCATGCAATGCTCATCAGGTAGCCTTGCACCAACAGCCACCACGAGACGGCTAAACTAGCAAATAAATTGACCATTGATAGTGCGCGAAGCCTACTCTTTGTCTTGAGGTCCTCAAGGGAGTAAGGCAAGTGATCGGTTGCCACCACAAGTGCTGCTATGCAATAGAGAAACAGAGAGAAAGAGACACTCAAAGAAAGAGGTGGTGGCAACTCAAAGCTTCCTATTACACCCACGCTCCACTAACGGCATGCGGCTAGCGAGTCTACACAACCCTTCATCAAGCACCTCACACCAACGACTCTCTCAGCCATACAAATGCATCTCCAGTGCCCTTCTCCAGTGCAGTCATATCAGGCTCAAGATCAATGAGCATGGCTCTGAGAACGTAGCGCCCTCTGCTTACTTCAATGGAAGACCGCTTCCAAATGAGCCCTCAAGCTCCAACCCTCTAGCAACATCACAAGCGGTGCCGTGGTAACAACATCCATCAATGGCCAAAGCTAGCTCCAACTATCATCTACAAGATCTTACAACCAATGAGCATCGACGGGCAACCAAGCCTAGAGTAGGCAGGACTCCAACACCTTAGTGGTCTCATCCAACTCCATAGTGCCTTGACAACCTGTGACCTCTTGCTCCTCCAACGTCCATGGCCAATAGATGAACACACAGCATGTTGAGAAACCATGCTCAACATCATGTGATCATAACCCAATAGAGTGCTATAAAGGAAAGGGTTAGATGCCCTAACCATAACCCTAAAAGGGTTTGTATATATTCTACAATTTCAACTAAATCTAGTGTACAGTTAGTCATGTGTGGTGTGCTCTCCACCTGTGCCCTCTCTCCTCATCTCCACTCTTCTCCTCTCCTGTCTTCATGTTTTGTCATGGTATCAGAGCATGGTTCTGCCTTTCGCTAAGGCACCATTCCTTGTGGGAGAGATTGCATGATTGCAAGGTTTTCTTGAGTGTTCTCCATTAGAGTTTGCTTCCGATAAGAGACCACCTTCCATTTCTTTGAGATAAATTTCCATCATACAACTTCGTCCATGTGAGAGAGAGGGAGAGACTTACGTTCATTCAGAGATCTTCAAAGGTCTTGTGAGAAGCATGTACTGTGTGTTGTCTATTCTTTGAGAGAGTTTAAATGTTTTTGAAGGTTCAGAATGAGGAGTTTCCTAGAAGGTTTTCTGAGATCTAGACTAGCTGTCTCCACAGAGCAATTGCTTTCCTTCAAGGTGAAACTTTAGGAGCCAACTCCAAATCCTTCTCCAACTTCAACAAAGGCATCTTCTACAAGACTTACTACATGAAATCCAATGCATGTCATACTCTCTACTACAAAGTTCAAGGGGAAGACATTACTATTGCACTTTTGTACATAGATGATTTGATTGTGACTAGAAGCAATGATACTTTATAAAAAAACTAAAACAAGACTTATCTGATGCAGAGTTCAACATGAAACATTTTGGATTTATGCACTATTGTCTTAGAATTGAGTTTTGGAGAGATTCATACAACACCTTCATGAGGACTCAGCTGAAATATGTTGACAGACTTCTGAAGAAGTTTCATATGGCAGATTGCAAGATTGCAGCCACTATCATGGAATAGAGTTTGAAACTTACAAAATATTTAGAAAAGCCTATAGTCAATGATAGGTATTACTGGCACCTCATCGAATCTCTTATATATCTGACTATCACACGGTCAGATATTTGTTATGCAGTAGATTCACTAGAATAGGTTATGGCAAATCCAAAATAGTCTCATTAAAATGCAGCCAAAAGAGTCTTGAGATACATCAAAGGTACAATATAGTTTGGAATAGAATACAGACGAAGTCATCCAAGGTTGCATGGATACTGTGACAGTGACTATGTCAAAGATCATGAGACCAAAGATCGACACAGGGATATGCATTTTTCCTTGGTCAACGTGCTATATCTTGATGGTCAAATAAACAATCAACTATCTCTTTTTCTGAAGAAGAATATAGAGCACTCACTATAGATGCATGTGAGGTTATATGGCTCAAAAGACTATTGTCAGAAACAAATTACTTTGATGAATCAATGCCAACAACAATATACTGTGATAATCAATCGGCTCAAGCATTGGCCAAGAATCCAGTATAACACTCCAGGACCAAGCACATTGATGTCAGAGAGCACTTCATCAGATAAAGAGTGTTACTTGGTGACATCACACCACAGCATTGTGATAGCAAAGAGAATGTTGCAGACATCTTTACCAAACCACTCAGGAAAGAGCTTTTCAAGAAGCACCAACAAGCTCTTGGTTTGACTCAGAGGAAGGACATTCCCATTAAAGGGATGTGATGGAATGTAATGCTCAGTCCTTCTTCGATTCCCCAGAATCATCATCTTGAGGGAAGGCCTACTTCATGATGTTGATCTTGAGGGAAGGTGTTTAGAAACCATGCTCAACATCATGTGATCATATGTGCATAGCACTAACCCAATAGAGTGCCCTAACCCTAACCCTAAAAGGGTTTGTATATATTCTACAATCTCAACTAAATCTAGTGTTTAGTTAGTCATTTGTGGTGTGCTCTCTAGCTGTGCCCTCTCTCCTCATCTCCACTCTTCTCCTCTCCCCTCTTTATATTTTATCACAGTGCCGATCGCCATCTCCAACGAGAACAATGAGGTGAAGAGATGTCCATCAAAACATAATCTTGTAAGATTTTGGCATCATCTATGACAATTCTGTTGACCTAATCACCAAGGTAGGGTCCTGTCATTGCCACATGGTAGTACTTCTACCCTTGGTCACCAAAGGGCCATGTCGCAAACTTATCTGCCTCGTCATTAGCAAGATCCCTCTGTGTGCCATGTCACACAGCCTACCACACCATCACATCGCCCACTTCCATGTCAGCAGTGTAACTATTATGCCACATCAGCACCCCACCTTGCCACATCAACATCCTTGTTCCAATGCCATGTCATCATGACACATGGACTGGCCACATCATCAAGTGCCATGTCACCTTGTATAGTCAGCAGACTGTCACCTCAGCATAGCCATGTGGCAATGCCATAGTAGCATGTGCCAACTAGGCACATCTGTGTCTCCATAGGCACATAGTGTAAACAACATATGACCTCAGCTTGCCACATCATCATTTTTGGGCCTTCTTGGGATCAAAGTTTGGCCTATCCTTTTGGGAGCTGTAACTTTTGATCCAGAGGGAATTTCATCGTGCTCCAAAAAGAAAAATTTCTTGTTAGCTTGTGCTCTATGCATTGAGTGCCTCAGATATGCCGTCTAACATTTCCACAAGTCAACATCATCAAATCCTCATGAATGGAACTACCTCCTTATCCACTATAGTACACCCAGCATCCAATGCTGCAATGCCATAGCGCATTCAGCCCTTCAGGTGATTCCGTTCCAGCATCCATCATTGATGCTTTCACCTCTGATATGAATCTCATCATACCCTTGGACATAGTTTCTATGAGCAGTACAGATCAGAAAATTAGTCTTCAAGACGTTTTAGTATCAGCTCAGTCATGTCGCACGGCACCACCCTCAGTTATCATCACCACCTCCAATTAGCAAATCATTCGTCAGCATAAGGATACCTATGCATCAATTTGGTCTTGCCCCAGTGCAGTGGACCAGGGGAGACTCAGTGTTTCATCATGCACTTATGGCTGTCGTATACAATCCATACTTGATGTAGATTAGTGGTTGGATCCATGACTTCAGATGGTGGGTCCCTACATCAAGATTCAGCACTTCATATGCCTCAGGGACATCTTATGCATTCTCACTTGTATTTCATGCTTCTAGGCCTTTATACTATTAGCTCCTTCTGGATGAGCTATGACAGATGCTATGTCCTATGAAGTTAGATTTTTAGCCATGCACACATCAGACGACCTTCATCTCATGAGACAATTGAGCATACAGATTTGATAGGTTGCCATACCTTATCATTTGTATAGGCCTCTTCATCAGTAGAGAAGAGTATCATTCCTTCACCTTTAGTGTTATATTTTCAACCTCTCGATCACTTTGTCCACATTGACTTTGGTATCATTCGATAGAGATCATACTTCGACTGCAGCATACCTCACATATTGTTGTTAGTTCTTTTGGGTTGATGACACCCTTGTATGTCACAACGTATCTGATCACATCTCCATCGCTATATTGACTAGCCTCACATCTAGATGCCTCTTCTATAGAGTATCGGCAGAGTCCACTGCGACTCATGATATGCTCAGCTTTGACATGATCAGCACACAGCCATACACACAGTTCTTCATGTAGTCATCTTTCGATCGACTAGTCTATGATCCAAATGGACTTTACTTTCTACATATTTCCTTCCTCTTCCTTTTGGCCTATCTTCAGGGAAATGTGAAGGATGATCCACAACTTAAGAGGGTGAGATCTACATAGTGTACATGATTGTAAGTTGTACTCTTTGTATAGACCTCTGCTATGTAGTCATTGTGCTCACATATGCACATACTAGTCTGCTTTCTTTCAATTTTCTTGTCAGTTTTGTATGCTATCATATGCACCAAACAAATCCACAAACAAGTCTTGTACATGCACCCTCTACTTACCTAATGCAATTTAAGAGGGGGTGTTAAGGATGGTGTATATCTTCATGTTCATGTTCATGTTCAATACAACTTAGTGTATAGGTAGCTATATCATGGGCACTCCTCTCTCTCTCTCTCCCTCTACCATCTACATAGGGCATAGGGGCAGACCCTAACCCCAACCTTAAGGTTTTCACATGTATATGTGCATGTTCATGTTCAATATAGCTTACTGTAAAGGTAGCTATATCATGTGTACTCCTCTCTCTCTCCCTCTCTCACTTTCGCTATCACAGCATCTAGGATATAGGGGATTCATTATTGAGTCAAGCGATGTGCTACTCACTTCAAATCCGTGTATTCCCAAGCAAATACATCCTTATACTCCATGAAGACCACTTTGGCTTCCCTTGATGAATTCGTCAAGGAGTTCCTCATTGATTTGAATCAAATTTGATGCTTCCTGTTGCAAAACCATAATTCTTTCTGTAGTTTCCTTGCCCTTCATGATCCATCCACTTTCGCTAGTTTAGCTGATTTAATTTGCTAGATTCTCTCAAACTCCTCTTTGTCTCTTTTTGTCTGTTGGTGAAGCCTTTTGGGAGGGGCATGCGGAGCTCTTTGTCATGCACTAGCCTTTTTGTTTCTACTCATATTGCATTCATCATTGTAATGGGCATAATGTGGAGAGCGAGTAGCTTTTCCTCAATGTGCAAGAAATAGGGCTCTTCCACCTCTAAACATTTGGGCTTGCATTTCTTTTGGATCATGTTTTTTCTATCAATATTTGCACATCGTATGAAAGGGTGAGCGCTTCCCCTCCAAGTACTTAGGCACACTTCAATATTTACCCATCGTATGAAAGGGTGAGGGCTTCCCCTCCAAGTACTTAGGCACACTTCAACCACAATCATTCCAACAACATGGGGTACCCTTGTTCCATCTCCATTTTTATGTAGATGAATGTGATTTGTGAAGTAAGTTCCACTAATCATGATGCAAAGATACTTGAAAATATTTATTGGCATCTTCAAGCTCTAATCCATAGTAAAAATTTTGAACTATGAAGGGTTCAAGTTATTGGCAACTGAAGTCTCTTCTGGACTTCCTCAGAGATGATGAACATTTACTATCGAGTCTCCATCAATGAGCACTCCCTTCACCATGTGATTCCCATCACCATGCAAATTTTGGAAGGCAATGGCCTAGGTCTTTTTGCTAGAGCCACTTTTTGACTTCCTCAAAGATGATGTTTACTCCAAAGCCTCTATCAATGAACACTCCCTTTGACATCAATCGTGTACCTCTTCATCCTAATTCATTGTTTCGATCACCTCCCCCTAGTGGTAAATGGCACCATTGCAAGCTGTTCATTGATTGATGGATTAAGAAACAACTTTTGGCACTGGGGAGCACGTTCCAACAATTCCTGATGGAGAGGATCATGTTGAGTTCTCAAAATTTCTCCAAATCTATGGTGATTTCATTATGTGACAATGGAATGCCTATACCTCTCTTCACTCTCTGATTTGTTCTCAATTCTATTCCTTCAGCTAAGGATTACATTCACGTTTGCATTAATGGGTTATTAATGTTCGTTAATTACTCTTCCAAGTAGCGTGAAAACAACGTGATCACCTAGGTTACCAAAAAAAATCATCGGTAAACTAGATAAAAGTACCGCCAGTACACAAGACACTACCAGTGGTAGTACTCATATTTCTGATGGTAATATTAATTATCCCGATGGTGTAAATACCACCGGTATTTACACCACGGTGGTATTTACACCATCGAGATAATTAATACTACCATTGGGAATACGAGTACTACTGCTGATAGTGTCGTGTGTACCAACGGTGCTGTGGGGTGCAGATTCCCAATTTCCCACATGCCCCAAGGCTATATATCAATGGAAATGGTGATGGAGGCTCATCATTTGATCTGGTTGTGGTCCATATCTCGATAATTTGGGAAAGAAAGTGAAAAGTGATTTGGATCTAGAGAAGTTTCACACCATCATAGAACTTCAATGAACTTAAAACAAAGGCATATATTTCCATCATAAAGAGATTGTATACATGGTCATGAACTTCATTCAATGTCATGGTCCTGGATACAACTGTCCTAAGCCCAACACCATGTACAATGCTATTGATAGTTGGGCTTTACAAAGTGGACAAGTTGATCTAATTGGCAAGTAATCTACTAGACAATAAAGATGAAATTTCTGGCCGCAAGGCAAAGAGTAATAGCCAGTACAATTATCAAACAAGCATTGGCATATTGGGCACAGGCAATTGTCTGGGCTATCGGAGGGAAGGGGCTCCACGGCATATGGTTGTGAAGATGGATGGCGACAAATAGCTAACCATGCCTCCACACTTGCATCTCCAATTAGTGTTACACGTGCTTCGTGGGCCTCATGCCACAACTGCGTGTTGAGGTCCTCCAAGCTCTTCAATTGGGCATGTAGAGCAATAATCTTGTTCTGCAACTCTAGCTCAGTTCGCGGTCTTTCAGTCTCTAGGCATTGGACCTGATCAAACCGAGCCACGTTCTCTTCGTGAAGTTGCGCCACTTGTTGCTCTAGTGGGCCACGTGCACCCTCCAATGCGCTCGGGGGGGTCACTATGTATAAACCCTCTATATCACGTGCGTTCAAGGCCTATATTTAAAGTCCCTTATCTGTAAAAATTTTCATTAATAAAATGTACCCCTTTTCTATACAAATCTGTAAATTTTTTCCAAAACTATTTTAAATAGTCCCTTATGTATATTTATTTCTATAAATTTTAGAAATAAAAAAAATCCTTCTGTTGAACTCACGTGATAGGGTTACATATGATGAGTGACCCCCCCGAGCCAATGCCATGGACAATTGTGATTGGCACTTCTTTATGACCACGCATATGCTTGTCCTTGTAAGAGGAGAAGTCCACTTGTATACCCTTAATGAAGTGCACGTACAAGAATTTGGTGAAGTACATCGCCACTTCATTATGGTGTGGGGGCTTTCCATATACCTCAATGTAGATTTGCCTAGCATTTTCCCGAATCCATTCATCTCGGCAATTGGCTATCTTCCACCTCCCGTGCTGGTTCAAAGCTTGGGTTGGGGTGCTTCCATCTCCCTCTGTTCTTCTGCGTCTCCTCTTCTGACTGCGTAAGGCTACCTCTTCATCTACCTATAAGGGCCAGATTGCTTGGAGCTCTTACCAGCTTGTTTACTTCTTTCCATTACATGGCTGCAAAATCAATGCCCATGGTGTCGATTGCTATTCAAATACTTATTGGCAATATCTTTAAAAAACAATTGAATTATTAAACATACAGACCTCCAGGTTGAGCGTACTCGGATGTGCGTGCAATAGTCTCTAGCACATGCTTGGGCGCTGCATTGGCAACCCTACGTAGTTGCTCGAAGTATAACCATTGATGCTCGGCATGTCGAGCCTCCTCTTTAGACTCCTCTTGTGTCAATGGACGCTTGCCTCCTCTTTTGAAAACCTCCTCCTCCTTGTGCGGAGGAGGAGTATCCTCTCCTTGTGACATTTTCCAAAAGTGTAGTGTGGATACTGCAGTTCGGATAGCTCAGTATAGATAAATGCCCTGACTATAGTATGCAAAGTCTACATGCCTCAAATTCAATATTTGTGAGTTCATCTTGTGTGAGATAGGGCACAAGATGCAAATGTCGTGCACAATATGCTTGATGAAAGATGAAGATGTTACAAATGCTATGCAAAATGTACATGTTGCAATCTTGAATAAATGGTTTCAAATGTTGCAATCTTTCCAAAATATAAAAGGTCATACATCCACAATATAAATGACATCTTTTTGAATTATAAATGCTTTCAAGGCCAATAATTTTATTTTTGAGCAAGGCTATTACGATAAGTTTGACAGACACATGGTGTCCCAAAAATATTACAAGGCAAAAAATGTGGTTTATGTTGCAAGCCTAAGGGAAAGACACATCTCTTCCATAGGCCTCATAGCCAATTCTCCCTCACATTCCACTCTCTTTAAGATATCACTGGTCTCTACAGGCGACTTTCTCTCATTGGCAATGCGAAGCATCATTTGTTCATGCGCATGACATTTAATGGCATTAACAACATGAGAGGGAGGCATTTTTTGATCATTCTCAATATAACCCGAGACATCTTCAAAAAATTGAATCATCTCAACAATGATCCATCCCAATGCATAGGTATCTGCATGGCATGTATTGTTGGATAAATTGATGTTTAGGGGACACACTTATGGACATGGTCATGTGGTGTGTGTGTGCCAGTGTGCTAGCGCTTGTGTAGGACATGGTGTGAGTGCTACTGAGCACCATGCTAGGTGTGTCAGGTGACTCATCAGTTAGGTGTCGCCCCTCTAGGTGTGATTGAGATAAGTTAGGGACTTCATGGCCAGTTGGATGGAGGACTTGGGGGTATTACTGATGGAGACAATCAGGGAGATAATCATGGATCTAGAGCCACCTACTCAGGGGCATTCCACTATATGTAACTCTACTCATGAATGAAATCACTACTTGTCATTGCTCTCATTTGCTCACTTTCTCTTGCTCATGCTCCATTTCTAACATGGTATCAGAGCATGGGTAGTCCTTGAGACCTTGTTACATTCACGCTCATGAAGCTCGTCTACTACTCTTGTGGTTGTTGCCTTGCACTCAAAGGAGGGTAACCAGATCTGCATCGATTTTTGGCTACCACGATTAAGGTTCTATCCCCTTTTCTAGAATTCGTTTCTCTAATTAGACTGTGATTTGCTACACATACTGCCTGCTACTGTTTCCCCCACATCCTTGAGAACTACCATCAATGATTACTTGACGTATTCCCTTCAGTTTATTATGATGCTGCTCTGAGGAAGAAACGTCGATATTCTGGAGGAAGACCATCGCTCCATTCTATTCCTTCATGTGAGCTACGTTGGCGGTCCTTCACGCCATACTACCTCCATTTTGAGTTTGTTTTCAACAACAAGAATGTGGAGTTGGTGAAAGTGAAAGTGCGTGATTCCTTCAATACTTAAGTACACGCTTGGCTACATCTATGAGTTTGTGGCATCAAAAGCTCTTGGATTAGCATCTATTACCTCCATCGTTCTTGCTAGCCTTGCAGATGAGAACTTCGAGGCGGAGGGGGTTGCGATGATGAGAGAAAAGCAAAGCTGCTACTTCAGAAGCGAGGCAGGTCTCGAACGTTGGTGATCTCATGCTGATTAAGGTGAAAGGTTTTTAGGTGTGGCCTGCTTGGGTAACTTCTTCTTGATCTTCACAGTTCACTTTGGGGCCAGCAATCAGCTTTGGCTTGTCTACATTACTATATATGAAGACTTAGCAGCATACTTCCTTCCCTTTGCTGAATGCAAACTAATATGCTAAAGAGAGAGTGCTCGTATCTGCTCTTGCATTTCTGAAGCTGCATTTCCCCTTTCAATTTCTTCTCAGAATTGTCATTTAGGATGAAATTTTTATAGCCTCTCCAAAACTAAAAAATTGGGGCTTTTCTTGTTTTCTCCTTGATCAAAATTGAAGCCAACCTCATGTAACATTTGGGGCTTTCTGAAAATCTGTGCAGATTCTTCACTAATTTGTACAAATTATTTGGGGATTTTGGAGGGATTTTGCTGCATTGAGTAAAATTTCTCCATTTTGAGCTCCATTGTTCGACGCTGGTAACTCCCAACCCCTCATTTTGAGAGTCATGCTTGCCTCACACAACTGCTCCCATGGACTTCTCCGACAGATCTTCAGGGGAATTCCTGCCATGTTCTTCATCGACATAGAGGATGAGCACATTTGTGCAAGCAGCTACTTGGGGAACATCTCTCCTCTCGAGAGATCTAGAATTTTTATTCCTTTATTTATTTTGTGTGAATGGGTACTCTCCCCTGGGTAGTAGTCCCCCAAAAATGCTTGTAATAATAAGTCTTGTGTGCTTGAGCCAATAAGGTGCTCTGCCATGCATAGTCCATCCTAAAATGATATGTTATTACCATTTTAGGTAGTCATGTTTTCCTGCTTTGAGTCATATGTCCTATGGTGATACCCAAAGACACATATTCCAGGTGGACTCTCTTGTTGTAAATTAAGGTAACCAGATTTGGAGTGAGACCATGGTGGAGCTAGGGCGTCGACATGTGCCTACTGCCAATGCAACTGGAGTGAGACAGAGGAAGGGCTACTGCTAAGATAGAAGGTCATCAATTTAAGGGGGGGTGTAGGGGATAAATTGATGTTTAGGGTACACACTTATGGACATGGTCATGTGGTATGTGTATGCCAGTGTGCTAGTGCTTGTGTAGGACATGGTGTGAGTGCTAGTGAGCACCATGATAGGTGTCTTAGGTGACTCATCAGTTAGGTGTCACCCATCTAGGTGTGATTGAGATAAGTTAGGGACTTGGTGGCCAGTTTGATGGAGGACTTGGGGGTATTACTGATGGAGACAATTCGGGAGATAATCATGGATCTAGAGCCACCTACTCATGGGCATTCCACTATATGTAACTCTACTCGTGAATGAAATCACTACTTGTCATTGCTCTCATTAGCTCACTTGCTCTTGCTCATGCTCCATTTCTAACATGTATATCTACCTCCTCTTAAGGCTACTTCTTGTAGCTCAAGTGCAAGCCACTTTAAATTTTCCCTGTGCTCTTCCTCTTTCTGGCAAACTCTCTCAGCAAAGTTGGCATCTGTCTCCAAAGACTGCTTCTTCATATGCTTGAATGCCTTTCGACTCTCCGAGAAGTCCATGGCCATCCCCCAATCTATGATGCCTACTCAGCATCTAGACTTTCCAACAAAATCCAATAAGATGTTTCCTGGGTGCAAGTCTGTGTGCATCCACCTTCCTGCGTGCAGCCTTGCCAAACCATCCACAAGTGCATGGATGATATGGAGGAGATTCTCACAGAAGACATTGATCCGAGCAATATCTTCCCTATCCAATGTAGATGGGACTTCCCCGCTTGCTGTGGCCATCAGCTCCTCCTCTTAAAACATGGTGGAACTTTAGCGTGTGAACCTGCCCTGGTCCATTGGCAGAATTTGAAGAAACTGCAACAAGCTACCACCATTAAAGTATGGTGTGATGGTCCACAGTGGCTCTTCTCGAGTTGCTGCGATCACACGTACAAGGACTGGGTGTAAAATCTGCATGAGTTGTTCTCTCCTTGCTTCTCATGTACGTGTCCCAATATTGCCCTTGTACTTGTTTCCAGCATATTCCATGTGATATGGCAACCGTGCAGCTCCTACCAACTGCACTTTAAAAACAGTGCCATAGGATCCTGAGCCGATTTTATAGGCCAAGATTGACACTATGTCTATGTTACTAGCCAGGTGTTGTGCCCTTTGAACCTCATGACCTCTCAATGGTTGAGAGGGTGTAGAGGTTGGTGTTGCTCTTCACCTGTAGCCAAGGACGTAGCTCACCCATAAGCTACTGTAGCCTTCTTTTCCCAACTCTTAACCACTATGACATGGCGATCTGACACAACGACCTTACTCTTGTGCTTGGCCCATACACTTATCCATTGTGTCAATTTGAAGACATCAAACTCGTGTGCAAGAGTAGGGTCTACATTGCATGCTTCATTGAAGCGGGTCTTTGCATTCCCAATAAAGCTATCAACCCAAAGCATGGCATCTGTCTCCCACTACACTCGGCTCGCAAGGTCATCGTAACCTTCAGACTGCAAACTGGTCTTAGCATCACCAAGAATCCTCCTCTTCATAGTGCTAACTCCCTGTAAACTAGATATAGTTGATTCCATCTCACTCTCCTCCATGTTGCACACCCTAATAAAAAAGGCACCTCGAATGCTCCTCATCACTCTAAGTGATTCTTTCAATGCATGCATGCATGAAATGCAAGATAATTTCATAAAAATTTTGATTTTAATGCATGCATGCGAGAAATGCAAGATAATTTCATTAAAATTTTGATTTCAATACATGGATGCAAGATAATTTCATAAAAATTTTGAAAAAACTCCCCCTCCCCTTTAAGTGGAGGGCTAAGGAAACCTAGGACGAGGTCATGGTCTCAACTAGCCCCCTATCCTATTCAGGACACGGAACTAGGAACCACTTCCTAGACTAGGCCCCTCGGCCAAGAGATGAAGAGAGGAGGATTTTTACCTCTTCTCAATCCACTGTTAGTGGACAATGACACTGGCGGTTGGCATATATTTTTGGGCGGTAGTACTACCGCCGACAGTTTAAGTATAAACATCGGTAGCAGTAGTACTACCGACAGTAAAAATTTTGATACCACTTGTTGTAATACTACTACCGACGGTTATACTTAAACTACTGACGGTAATAAAAGTACCGATAATATGGTCACTATTACCACCATTAATAATGTGTCAGTTTATTGGCTATACTATTAGCATTACGACCGGTACCTAGATACCGCGGTAGTATTACTGTTACTGCCGATATGTATCCGATTTCTAGGTCAAGGTCACCTGATAGCATAAAGCCATGATTGTAACCGTGAATGCGTGAAATATGTTATCACGACACGTAATCATAAGAAAATTCACGTGATTACGTGAATATAAAAATCCTTGCCTTCAGTTGCTCTCTGGCTCCTCCAATTGTTCATTCATTGCCCAAGGGCTTGATACTCATTTAAGAAAGAGATTCGTTGTGCCAATGACTTGAGACATTGCAACTCAACAAACTAGCTAAGATCCCTAATGAGTGCCTCGAATCTACCAAAGATTGAGACCATCAACGTCTAATGTCTAATCTTTTATAACTAGTGATTAGAAAGTAAAGGTGGTTCACCAAATAAAAGTGGGGCAATGAGTGTGAGTGGTGGACTGAAAAGGAAGATCCTTAGACATGATTAAATTAAGGAGCTAATCATGAGTAGGGTAGGATTTTTTTTCCAAAGTCTCTCTCTCTCTCTCTCTCTCTCTCTTGCCTACACGTCCGCCCCTCTCAAACTTCTTCATCAAGCCAGTCAGGTCTCTCTCTCTCCCTCCCCCTCTCCCTCTCCTTCTTAGGGTCTATCTGTGTTGCTCTATTGTAATGGGCTTCGGTTAGGTTGGTTAGGCTAGGTTAGGTGGAGTTGAGAGAGAGAGAGAGAGTGTGTGTGTGTTTCGTATTTGGGCGTGTGTTGAGTGTTGAGAGAGAGAGAGAGAGAGAGAGTGAGAGAGTGTTTAGTATTTGGGAGTGTGTTGAGTGTTAGGCTTTGTTGTATGGATGTTTTGTGGTGGCATCATGTGAATTAGGAGGGTTGCACTCCATTTAGCATATGATTTTTTGAAAAACCAAGGCCCATTTTATGTACATTATGTACACTAAATGTGAGTGGCTGAAGCTTTAAGGCCTTTAACTTTTGTAAAATTGTACATAATGTACAAAAGTGGGAGCGAATGATTTTTCCCTCCGTTCCTAGGAACTTCTGAAATTTTACAAAAGTTAAAGGCGTTAAATCTTGAGCAACTCTCATTTTAATACTTTTTGAAGCAAGAGATGATGATATACATGACGCCTACCCATGAATCAATCAAGCTTCGAAGACTCCAAGCATGACAGGAAATATATATAAGCCTGCCCTGTCCTCGAAGCTCTGAAAACTGCCACTATCTCCACGCATGACAGCATATATCGGAATTACAGATATTCACAAAACGAATTCTCTCTTTGGAAAAGGAGAACGATTACTAAGACCTTCCCCATGGGGCAGCCAATGAACGTATGAAACTTTCAATCACTAACAATGTCAAAAGTACTCCAAGAATCTTAAGGAGAAGCAAAAGATATTTTCCTACGAGACCATTATATTTTAAGCATATATACAGCTCGCGAAAACGTTACTATACTGGTGTGATTCCACCGTATGGTTCCCAGAGGAATATTGCAAAGTACATAGCCAGTCTAGAGCAATAAACATCGATGTGGCCGAAATTGCCCGCTTGATGGATCAAGCCATTAAATTGGTGGCAATGCTCAGGACTGCCTGAGGTTTCCTGAAAAAGTTCGTTAACGGTATCGTTAGCAGCCAAGGAATGTGTCACAACAGAAAGAAATAGCCTTTTCTTGGAAGAAAGTGCTTTTAAAAAGAAAAACATACTTGTCAGCTACCATTGTAGTGACCTTCCCTGTTCCTGGATCTGCAGCCGTGACTACCCTGCTGAACCTGCTTGGTCTAGCTTCAAATTTTCTGCGGGTTTGAGATTTTGGTGATCCCAGGGGAGAAGATCGTGCTGTC
The DNA here is from genome assembly GCF_047967505.1 of Dipteris shenzhenensis. Classification (NCBI taxonomy): domain Eukaryota; kingdom Viridiplantae; phylum Streptophyta; class Polypodiopsida; order Gleicheniales; family Dipteridaceae; genus Dipteris; species Dipteris shenzhenensis. The sequence goes on from NC_141601.1 coordinate 52,443,326, forward strand.
TTAATTGCAACTTTGCCCAGAGATGGCACTTCCTTGATTGAGGTGGTAGACATGAAATGCTCTTTGGCGTGTAGAGTTTGCGTGGGTTGGCCTCTCGTGGCAGCTGTGACAGATGAAGCTGCAGAAGGAAGCGGTTGGGGTGCCCTGTGAAAGCGACAGCGGAAGGAACCAGGATGACTTGTGGGGGAGCACAGACAGCTCTGGCGAGAAGCAGCTATCGAGTTCTTGTGAATCAAGCCCCCCTTTGAAACCACAATTTCGGAGTCTGTGCAGGGCTTGCCATTTCCATTCCTCTTGGGTGAGTTCCTGGGCCTCAGGACTGAGTGTACAACGTTCGAAACATTCATCCTCCCTGCGTCCAACGGAAATGCTTTAGTATGCATGCAATGGTGGACATTAAAGCGTCGGATCAAATGCATTTAGCCTGGGCTATTGTATAACAACAAAGCCGACTGTGTTTCAGAATCTCCGTGTGCAAAGAGCGTAGATTGCCAAAGTAGTAGCGACGAACAAATCAAGAGAGACTACGGTGGATAGGGCACAACCTGTGAAAACAGAAGCCAAACCGGAAACCAGAATCACCAAGGAAGCTTACTGTAGCAAAGGAAAATCGCAAGATCAAGAGTAAGCTTCTCACCGCGTAGGGCTTGACCAAGGAGCCACCAGACCTTAATCCGCGTCCTCTAAATTTTCCCCGCTGCAAAGACGTCCAGCGAACTTCTTCTCATGAAAACAGAAACGTCACAAGGCTGCATATAGGCAAGGACCAAGAGGAGAGGGTTACGGGAGATGTGTGTGTCGAGGTACAAGTATCAAAAGATAATATGGCAGAATGGGGAATCACGAGACACATCCAGACCAGATGCTGCAAATTCACAAGCGCTTCTCCGGAATGCTTGTCATGAAGACAAGGGCATCCCTAGGCCTGTAAACGTACCATCAAGACGACAGTGCCATGAAAGAAGTGGCAGATGGATACTTCAAAGGAATGGACAGAAGGGTTGACGTCCTGGAGGAAACGAGGGACGATTGAGGTTGACGTCCTGAAGGAAACGAGGGACAATACTCCGTGAAACAGAGAGGAAGGTGGAAGGGCCTCTTTCAGCAGTACTCCCGTCGTTTCCACTCCACAATACTCCGTCCACAGAAGGGCACGGTTGCCTCTTCGCCTTCTTTGGCTTAACTAGAACACATAAATATATCCGCTCTCTTCCGTCGCTGCAATTCAAGCCAATCAAAGGTCGACCGACTGTTCTACTGCTCAAAACAAAGCGCAAAATCTTATTTATATTCGACAGAGGTGCGCTGTGACCATGTGTGGATTATGGATATGTATGGGGAACGATTGTTTAAGGATAAGACGATACTTTAACGAGTCACGACTCACGAAGCTGGAGTTTTTAGCCTTTCGCTAAGGGTAAAGGGGACAAAAGGCTATGAGGGAGGGTCAATGAGGAGAGAATCTGCCAGACAGGAGCCAGAAAATCGTGCGGAAAGCCAGTGCAACGTCGACAGTGGCAACATGAGCGCGGGAACTCGGGAGAAGAGCGAGGTCGATATGATCAAGGAGCATTACGAAATTCGAATTGTGAGCTTTCAATCAACTTTCTCAGATCATGGAGATCCGGAAAGCAGGCATTGCCTCTCAACGTCGTTGCAACTTTGCCAAAGCTTCGACTGCTCCCATTTTCTGTCGATTTCCCGCAACGTTTTCCTTTGATTCCTGGGCCGGCTCCCTGCTTTCAAGGCCTGAGCGCTTCGCGATAAAAGAGTGTGCCTCGAAGGACATCCCGAGGAAAATGTTGCAAACTTGTAACCAAAACACCAACCAAAATGAAATGGCAGATTCTACCTTGAACCGGAAGAAGAGATCGATGTCTTCATTCTTGATACATATTCTCGTGCTGCATAGCATCGAACGAGTGATCAGCCACAAGTTGCCACCACGATCGTCTTTGATTTTCGAGCTCTCTTCCCTTCCAAGAACTATCTGTCTTTCCAAATTCCGGCTGCAAGGAGAAGCTTGCTTCCTAGTACCTACCTGCCATTGCATCCTTCGGAATAAGAATCCCTGATTCTCACGATGACAAGGCCAGAGAAAATGAGGCGTTTCTTGAATCGCGCTCCCGAGGCCCGATTCAAGTCGACGAATCGCAGGATCACAGAAAATCGTCAAACGGCGATCGCTGCAGTTGCATTTAAATTGTCGTCAATCGATTCTCCATTGCTGTGCACAAATGGCCGCGCTTTCTTCCTCGAAATCGCTTCGGAAGGATTGCGATGCAGGATTGCGAGAAGGTCGTTGATATCAAAATGCGTACGTGTTACAATTTACGGCAGTTGATGTTGCCGGGAGTTGTCAAATTGAAAGGGCGTTTAATGACCGTCGCGTCCCGTTGCAGCCGGTTGCACCAGTCGTCCATTCCTTAAGTCGTAACGCTTCCCGCGGGCCATTCCGAGCCCACCCTCCATCCCTTCTTGCCATTCTGCACACTGCAAATCTACATTTGACAATAGTCCGCCCATGGGCGTGCCCAAGGCTCACTGGCGGGAGGCTGATAGACAACCCATGGTGCGGATTCATTTCTTACCTAGGTGGCGACCATAGTGTGTAAGCCCCTCCTTAGAGACCTACGAGGTTTCCTCGTACCGCTTCCATGAGGATGCTTAGAAACTTGTGGTCCCCATCCTCATCTTTGCGTGAAAACCCAGGCTCAATGTGGAGTGGATGTCCGCGAAAAAGCACTCGTTCACATGGTGGCAACTGCCACATGGCCCTCTCCTCCCTATAATAGGAGGCCTGGGGCTACCTCGAGCACCCCCAAGAGCATCTTCGTGAAGTGAGTATAACAAGCCTACTAGCTATGTCGTGTTTGCTATGGGTATGATGCCACTCCATGCTAGAAGGTGGTCTAGGGGTGTATGGGGGCAACCTCTAAGCTGCAACCATCCATTGGCTCAGTTTACATAAAATGGACATACAGAACCTCATTTGGAGGCATTGCCTCCTAGAAACAAGGGGTGAAACCACATGTACATGTGATAAGCCCCCTACAGTTGTATCATGAGAGCAAGATCTCTCAATGTTGCAAGTCAATGACACCATAGTGAATAGTCTCCACTGTCAAGCTTGCACTCCTTAAAGCTCCGAAAATAGTTGTGCCATCAAATAATTTAGACATCTCTCCATCCATTGATATGGCTCAAACTCCTGCTTCATCCAATGACATGGCCGCTTTGGAATTCACGGGCTCCCTTAATTTGCTCATGTGGCACCCTCTTGGCAAGTCTCAACTTTCAAGATGGAGAATAGTTGAGGGGTCTCACTCGAAGCATGGACGTGCGAGTGTGCCTCACGAACCAAATCAAACCTTATGCCATAAGTTAGAGCAAGTAGATTTAGCCTGCCCCATAAGCCCATCCATAGCAAACAAGGGGGGTCTACATTCAGCCCCTTTCTTTCTCAATCAATCATCCAACCACGATCCCATTCCAACTCTTCAATGACACTAGTAGATTTCAAGCATATTGGAGTCCCCAGTCCTAGGCCATTCCTTCTTGGCCCTTGTTGGGTTTGTCGTGACCCCTCCGCTTGAGGAGTAGAGAACTCTAGCACTGTTCAGTTTTACAGAAGTTTTACAAAACCACACGTGCCTTTTCCTCCTCTTCAAAATAAGAGCACAATTTTTATTTATTTTTGTTGCTCCCACTCCCACTCTTGCTCTCGCTCTTGCTCTTGCATCCATCCTTTTATCTTCTTCCATGAATTTAACGAGAGCACAAACATAGTTGTTGTTGTTGTTGCTCCTTCAACTTCTTGCTCTTGCTCTTGCAGACATCGTTTTGTCCTCTTGGGATCACATTACTTCTTCTGCATTATTCTCATCATCATCATCATCATTTCTAAGACAGTCGATAAAGTGATGGTGAAAAGAAAGTGAAGCAAAAGAAGCGAGTGGTGAAAAGTGAGCGAGACCCTTTTACGTATTCCAATACAAACATAGAACAAGAAATCCAATACAGGTATCCAAGAGGTAAAATCCATTATGGAGGCAATGGCCATCCCTCCAAAAGGATTTTTTTTACATCGTTTTAAAAATGCACCATTCATAGACATGTGTAGGAGGAGTCTCCAAAGAAGGCATGCCTTAATTTTCCATGTTTCATTTTTGAAGTACCTGATACCACACATACATCTTACATGTTGTGACCACATTTGTCCATCTAGGACGCACCCTAATTTAAAGTGCCTCTAGTGACTATCTCATAGTCTTTTTCTCTATCCCTGATAAGGCACTTATCTCCGTAAAAAATGATAGCAAAGCCTCTTTTTCCAAAAGAGGAAATTGATAACAAATTCTTCTTACTCCCTTGCACTAAAAGGACATCTAGAAAACATAAAGGTCCTAATAGCTTAGGATACCAATTCGAGAAAGCTACAAATCAATGAACAATTCTTCTTGGAAGCGATTTTCATAAATACTAGTATCAAAGTATATCTCTTTGTAATTGTATACAAGCTTCAAATAGGATTTGAGTAAGCAATGTTTGCATAGCATAGGACCTTGAAAAATAATGTTTGCAAAGATAAATAAATTATATTTCTTTAGTTTGCATTGGTGATCAAAGCAAAAGTCAATGTCAAACAAGTACACGGATTGAGGACACAAACGTATCCATCAACATAAAGGTTGAACTTATAGAAGTTCAAGTTCCACTTGAAACTAAAAATTTATCTTGTTTGAAAATCAGGCTCATATAAATGAACCTCTTAGGACAAGGGATCAAAGACAAAGTTAGCATAACAATGGGACATAAGCTCTTTGTTAACTCGATGAGACCTCATCATCCACATAGATAGAACAGACCTATTTCCTCTCCTTTAGTCTTCTATCAGATGTATCTCTCTCCATCATTTCGCTCACCATTTCTTTAGCATAGCATGGAAGGTCACTACAAAGGCAACACAAACTACAAAACTGATGCATTGTCTGTAAGTGTGATTCCAGCATGTAATTCAAAACTTGATTCAACATGCCTATACTATCAATTAAGGAATATCATAAAAACCATAAACTTATGTTTTTCCCACACTTTTCATTTAGTCACATGTGCCATATTCAACAAAGCATAAAACACCAATAACCACAAGCCCTTAAAGATCCACTTGCATATCGTGCTATGAATCACATGAACAATCATTATAAATAAGTCAAGCTAGCATCTCACTATGAGTCATAACGGTTGCCGATGGGTGCAACCACATACTCATCTCCCTCATGCCTCTCCTCATCCGAAACATCCACTCGAGCTCTCTTTGCAGCAACACGTTGCACAGAAGGATCCATAATAGTTTGGATAATGGAACTGTCACTTCAAAAGAGAAGATGTGAATGCTCTGGCCAAGCATGCTCTCATGGGTGGTGCCACACCACAATGCATCTCCATAGCTAATCCACTATTAGTATACAAGGGGCTGAAAATAGCCTCAATAAAACAAGTTGAACTCTCCATTGCACCTCGTAGTGCTCATGTCAAAGAAGGTCCCACTGTACTCTTGGCCACTAGCATGTAGTGATTCCAATAGTCACACATGGGCTGAATTTTCAACTGCTAAAAGAGCGGTTTACTCTCTGGTAGAATAATGGCAGACTATGGTCAACCTGTCTCCAAAACATAAGCATACACGATCGCATCTACAAGAACATGACAAACATATCAAAATCATTTAATCATTCATCTGAGTTGAATGAACAGATAGATATCTTAATAGAACACACCATGATATCATCCCCATCATTAGGAAAAAAGGGAACTCATTTTGGGGCCTTGTAAGAAATTCACAAATTTCTCATTTTTCTTTGCTCCAAAATCTACAAAAATGAATTGGCAATAAAGGCTCCTATTATATTCTCTTTTTAAACCAATCTTGACTCATGTAGGTAGTAGATTTCCATCTCAAGATCCCATAATTAACATTTAAAAATATTTCTTTTTTAAAATTTCAATCGTCTACATGAAATATAGCATGAACTTATCATAGTTAACTTATGTAGGCTGCAAGATTCCATGGTTAGGAACCCATAATTAACCGTTAAGATTTTCTTTTTTTTGAAATTTTAAACATCCTCGTGAAAGATTAACATGGATTTATCATGGTAAGTCATTGTTAACACTTTGTTTTATAAAAACTTGATGGTGTGAAGCAATTGGACAATGTTGCTCAAACAAAATTTGGCAACATGTGACCACGGCACTAAAGAACAATCCAGCAAGAAGAGACTTTACCATCTCCATATTCGTTTAGAAGAAGAGTATATGCATGTGCAAAAAACATGGAAGTGTCCACAAGTAGATGCAATGCAAATAGAAAAAATGAGGATAGAAGGCTTCCAGCATATCAATTTATGGTGTGATGAAGGCATTTACCCAAAATTTCCAATCAAAAACTCTACTCCTGCATTTTTCAATTCGACACCACTACTGAAGTTTGCAGGTGATGGCAATAAGAGCCTACTTGGATAGGTCAAAACTTAGTCTATTGCTGTGGAAATGTACAAAGGCATGTATCAACAAGAGCCAATTCTTTCAACCCAAACGAACATTCCGAAGAAAGAAGCTCAATACAAGAATGAACATGTCTGAAGCTCCATGAAGTAGAATTGGCAGCGTTTTGTCTCAGATTAGAGATGAAGATGAGCTCTACATGAAGAGCTAAAGATGTGATGAAGTCTTAGAATCTCTCGAGTCAATGGAAATCTCTCACAAAAGGATCGAATAATGCATCACACACAGAGGGCTTAGTGCCTTGACAAAATCCAAGGGCTTGGGAGCACCTGATGCTCTGATACCATGATAGTGGAAGTGAGATAGGGAGAGAGAGAGAGGATTGCACACAAAATAGCTACCTATACACTAAGTTGTATTGAACATGAACATGAAGATATACATGTGAACCCCTTAGGGTTAGGGTTAGGGTTTTCCCCTATTCCCTATGTAGATGGAGCAATTTACTCCATCCTTAGCAAATGCCAAACCCATTTGACCCTTGGCAGCCAGGACATTGGGGTGTGGCGAAGGTAGTAGTCTAGTAGAGAAGTGGTAAGATGGCGAGGGTTGGCAGTTAGTAACAGTCGCATGGGGCATGAATGGCAAAGAAGATCAAGAAGGCACATCTCAGGGAATGGCAACTAGATGATGAGCCACACATTTGTTTAAAGGCATGCCGAAGGTATGGAGCTAGAGTTTGAGAAAGAACTCAAGCTACATTATTTGTATTCCAGGCCTTGAACACCTATCATAATACAAGAAGAATATAATCCTGCATTCCAATTCACTCTAGTTCTATGCTATTTTTTGTTCATTTTTTCCATGTTATAGTAACCCTGTCTCCCTTTAAATTGTGTTGTTGGCCTACCACACCCAAAAAATTAGATATTGCACTAGAAACCTAGTGCGTCTTAACACACTAATTTCCTGGTGTTCTCCAACTATATTTTCCTCTAGCATGGGACTCAAATGTAAAATAAAATTTCTAAATAAAGTAAAAGAAAGTGTCCAATGCCACAAAAAAAAAAAGCAAGTTTCCCATGCCAAACCTAAAACTATGGTAATGGACTTGAAATATAGTTTGCATTACCATGTAGTAGATTTTTATTATACACACAGAATCGTTGTAGCCTCTGCACAATGTGTGTAGTGTTAATAGCTTTAACATTTTCTTGTGACCCCCTTTAAATTATGTTCTTTCTAGGGTAAATTTTAATAAGACAACAAAGTTATGGATGTGTAGGTAATGGGGCAAATCTTCTCATTATAGAAGCATAGGTCAGTGGGCAAATCTTTCCCAAGGTAGAGCTACAAATATTAGCCCATGCTTACCATTTTCAAGGCTTCAATGGGTCTAAATGTACTTAAAGTTCATATACATGTTTTTTTATATGTTAGAATTTTAAAATTCTAACATAGTAGATGGCTCTAGATGAGATATCATAATCGATTTGAGTACCTAGAGGGCTAAATTCATACCTCATATGAGGAAGTTCTCTTAACTTTTAGGTGAACTCATCAATTGCAAATCTCTAAATATTAGCCTCCCAAACTTGGAGAAGCTCCTAGATTTGTGATTGAATGAATATGCACCCTTACAATTCACCCTAGTTCTTGCTCTATCCAAAAATTAGGATATTGCACAAGAAATCTAATGCGTATTAACACACTAGTTTCATGATGTTATTTGGCTATATTTACGTCCAGAATGGGACTAAAATGTACTAGCAAAGCTCCCAAAATAGACTAAAAGAAAATTTCCAATTCCAAATACAAAAATATGATTAGGGACTTGAAATATAGTGATTATTAACAACACACATTACTTTTTTGCCATGCAAGCACAAGATTTATGACCTTTACATGAGTTGTACAATGTTGATAGCCAAAAGAATTTCAGGTGACCCCCTTTAAATTGCCCTATTGGCCTACCCAAAATATATGATATTGCACTATAAATCTATTGTTGTGTTAACACACAACACTAATTCAATGGTGGACTTGAACTGTATTAGAATGGGTCGCAAATGTGCTAATGAAATTCCTAGATAAACTAGAATCAAGTTCCTTGACATGATACCAAAACATATAGTTATGGACTTGAAATAAAAGTTTACCACCATCAAGAGTCTTTGCCTTATGAAAGAGTAATGAAATCTTAAAGCAATGGAAAAAAAATGCACTCAAAATGGCAACATCGAACTACAACTCTATAGAACAAGCCAACAAGAGATGACAAAACCATCTTCATATTGATTTAGCTGAAGAATATGCTCCTCTTCCAAAACGACAACACGTCGGTGCCATGCAAAGAGAAAACATGAGGAGAGAAGGTTTACAACATATCGACTTATGGTGTGATGGTAAGATTTATCCAAAATGTCTTATCCGAAGTTCTACACCACCATTCTCAAATCTGACAACATTGCTGAAATTTGTGGGTGACAAAATGAAAGGTATGCATGGATACATCACGGCTCAGTATCAAGTTGTGCACATGTATAAGCATTTATATGAGCAAGAGGCGAACAAAAAAATACAATAGATAGGCAAAAGCTCGAGATTGAAAGAGCAGCTACATAATGAAATTGAAGAACATACAAAGATGAGGGAGAAGTTACATAAAGCAAGATTGAAAGTGACCCCTTTGGGAGATAGGCTTACAAGAAGAAAACTTTGCAACCTTGCAAAATTGAAAGCAGGAAGTGGAGGGTGCAAGCATCAAGTATAAGTAGCAAGGTGAGATTGTTTAAAGCATTTTCTATTTCCAATGTGGCTATGTAAATCTTCCTATGTTAACTCTTATTTATGCATCCGGTTTTTAGGAAAGTTTTGGAGCCCCAAAAGGAAAATGTTGATTTGAACGCTGTTCCTGTAAAACAAATGAAAGGTCTACTTTCAAGGACTGTTTACGAAAGGGATGATTAAGGAAAATAAGTTTAAAACCATCAAACGCAATGTTGTGCAACAGTATGTGGAAAGAAATAAAGTTGATGTAAACTTAATTTAGGAGGCTCTTGATGAGAGTGGAGTTACCATGAAAGGTTATTCTTCTGTTTTCAAAGTGTGTCATCAACTTTTAAAGAGCAAAGGATCAAGCGTGTGCTTCTTCCAAATCCTGCAAAAGTTTGGAATTTAAGAGCTTCACTGAATGAACAAGTAGAAGAATTTATTGTTCAGTGGTTGCATATTGAGGATGTATTTAAAGGTAGTAAGGGGGACCACTATGTATAATCCTTGGAATAATATTTTTGTTGATATTGAACAATTACAAAAAAGAATGGTTGAATTCTATAGAATCACATTTCAAGAGTGTCAGGGACGGCTTATATTTGTCATAAAGTTGGATGAATGTGAAATTGTAAAATAGAAAAAGATTGAAAGAGTGACCATTGCACTTATGAATAGGGCACTTGATACATCAATCACTAAAGAAAACTCAAAGCATTTCAGTGTACAATTAGAGAAGCACATTTGGTGGTTGCGAGCATTTGAGGTAAGTGTGAACTTTCTTTTTTCAAAGATATTGCTGTTTGATTTCATTTATTAGATTTAGATGCTTCAATATAGTTTCTTCTTAATGGAAGGTAAATACAGAGGACCACCAAACCTTGTTTTGGGTGTTTCACCATACCAAAATACTAGAAGTCATCAAAAACCAGGTTCAAGGACATGCTTCCAAAGGCCGTATTTCACCTTGGAAACATATCTTGATCATCTACCAAGTTTCCCTTGTCTTTGTGGTTTTGATAAAAATCTTATTGCTTTGGCTCCACCAATTGATGGTTAGGTAGGAACATCCTTTCCATTTGAGGACTTCTTGATATCTATAATGATATGAACATCTCCTCCATGGAGACCCATGTCCAATAATGCTTTTTCTAATGCAGCAATTGCTTTTTTCCTATAAATTTTCCATGATTCTACATAAAGCATGCAATGTGGATATATGTACATTGCACAAAGGAATAGCAAGAACTACTTTGAATTCAGGATCAATCTTGTCCCTATTAGGAGCTTTACTCCACCATTTAGGATCTATGACATGGGCTAGAGTTAAAGATGATATGGCAGATGGTATTGCTCAAAATGTTAAAGCAGATGTAGGCAAGCCATGGAGCATCCCATGTACTACTGCTAAGGCATGAGGTCATCAATTTGTGAGGGGGAATGAAGAGGCAAATTCATGTGTGTGTATGTGCCTATGGGATTGGAGTCCTATGCAAGAATTGTGTGAGTGTAGGTATGCTAGAAGGTTCTAGTTAGGTGTGTCAGGTTGGTGTGATGAGTGAGTGATCATAGGAGGTGATTGATTGAGATAATCAGGGAGATGATTGTGGATCTAGGATCTACCTACATGGAGGCAGTTGCCTATATATGTAACCATTCTATGAATAAACCATAACATTTTGTGTCTCATTGTTTCTACATGGAATTACAAGCACAACCAAGTAAAGGGAAATGACCAATGTTGCGGAATGAGAAATGGACCTGAGTATTTGCGAAAGCCATTAACGTTAGGATTGAAGAGAGCCTCACTATGTTAAAGGAGGGAAAGACACAATTGGAGGGAGTAGGGAGTTGCTACCATTGTGTAGAAGGGAATTGAATTGTAGTGCACTTACACAGTGTGCAGATACTTAAGTAAGGAGCGTTACAGACCACAAGTCATGGGTGGTGGCTCCATACAATAATTAGGTGACCTATAAATTATGTTACTTAGGTTGCTAGGGTTAAATGTAGATTCAAAAACAAGTTATCTAGGTTTAGAAAACAAAAATACAAAGGGGCTCTAAGTTATGAGAATTTCTTTTTGGGGGGAATTGCATTTAACAATAAGGAACAAAAGATCAACCAATTGGGGAATGAGGGCAAATGGAAAAAGGTAGCGACCAAAACATACAAAATTAATAATGAGGGGCGAGAATTTTTTGTTAGGGCAATAATAATGGAAGTTTAAAAACCTAAAAGTTGTTTAAATGAGGTTATTTCTACTAAAAAAGGGGGATTTAAAATGCATATGTGTTAGAGCAAATTAAAGGTCCAATATTATATGTATAATAGAATTTTCAAATATGGGGTAAGGCCAATGTATGTAGAGCTTTTAATTACTATTTAATAAAGAGAAGAGCTACAATAGAAAAAGGTAAAAAGAAAAAAGTAAATTAATGTTAGCTAAAAGATACCGGCCCCAATTGACCAACACTATACTAGAGCCAAGTTCATGAAATTAAAGAAGGAGCCATTACAAGATTAAGAACAAATTTAAGAAGAAGCTAAAAAAATTGAATGAGAACTTGAACTATAAAATTGATAACCATCAAATGTCATTCTTCCATCAAAGAGATAGTTCCTCAAAAATTGCAGATCCAAGCATATGCTAGCCATCTGATATCAATCTTCCATCAAAGAGAATGTTCCTAGAAAACCCATAAAACATAGAACCATGAACTTGATAATCGTCAGATGTCAATCATCCATCAAAGAGATAGTTCCCTACAATTATAACTATACAAGGTTCATAAAAATGAATGTTAATAGGTTTTATGAAAACTATCTGGAGACTATCTGTCTGCATAAAAAATTCTAATGCATGTGAGTATGTTTATGGTACAAAAATGTATACTTGTGAATGTGTGTGTGTGTGTGCAATGTTAAAATATTCTGTAAGCACTGTGTAAGTGCAAAAAATGCTAGTGTGTGTGAGAAGAAGTAAACTTGTAAGTGTATGTGTGTGTGTGTGTGTGTGTGTGTGCACAGAGTGTGTACAAAAGAAAATGATGAGAAGGGTTGGGAATTTCCCAACCCTCCAAATCGATTTCTTTTGTATACTCTGTCCCTCTCCCTCTCCCTCTCCTTCTCCCTCTCCCTCCACATTTAACTCTCTCTTTCCTTCATGATTGTATTATATTGAATGAAACTTGTCTTATATTGAACGAAACTTATACACAAGAATGTAATAGAGAGAGAGAGAGAGAGAGTATCATGACACACACACAGAGAAACACATAGAGATCAGGTAGAGTGAGAGAGAGGGAGGGAGAGTAGCATGACACAGAAACACACAAAGAGTTAGAGGGAGAGAGAGAGAGAGAGAGAGAGAGAGAGAGAGCTTTCTCTTCCATTGTGGCATGGAGACTCGACAGTTGATAGTGGCATGATGGCATGACTCTCTCCAAGAAACCAAACCGAGGAAGATAGGAGGAAAGCAAACTCGTGACCGTTGGGGAGGATAGGACGAGTTTTGGCACTACTTTCAAGGTGATACACTTCACAAGTGTGATTAAATACAATTTAACAAATGCAAAAAAAGAGGTGCACTTACTATTTATATCCAACGACTCCTTCATAAGAATAAACATCTATTTTGGTCACAAAATATGCCTCCTCTCCATCTGTTCGTGCAAGGTGTGAAGATAGTGGGAGAGAGGGAAGGAGTCTCACTTGCGGCTTTCTCACATGCACAATGGGGGAATACACACAAAGGTGGAGGCTGAAAACAGTTTTCCTCTTCTTAGTTGTGAAAGCCAAAAGAACTCAAGTACAAAGAAATAGAAGAACCCTATATGTGGGTCTCAAACCAAGCTTAACTAACTAAGGTGGCTTACTAAGTGAGCCACAAACTAGAGTAGATAAGGATAACTATCATCCAGCTATTATTCGTGGGTGGTGTACCAACCGCATCTGCAGCTAACAAGTCAGTGACATAAATGCACAACAGTCACCCTGGCATATTGCGAGTGGAGCTCGATATCTCAACACTCCCCCTCGAGCTCAATCCCAATTCCTGCACACCAAGCAGGTCTCTGAACTTACGCAACTTCTCTATGCCCAATGCTTTCGTGACTATGTCAACTACCTGATCCTCTGTGCTGACATAAACTAGATCAATAAGACCTAGTAAAACCTTCTCCTGCACATAGTGATAATGCACCTCAGTGTGCTTTGTTCTAGCATGAAAGACTGGGTTCTTTGCCAAGTGTATACTACTCATGTTGTCACAATAAATGACAACTGGCCCATCTGTAGACTGATGCATATCATAAAGTAGCTTATGCAACCAAGCTACCTCACATGCAGCCATTGCTGCACCCCTGTACTCAGCCTCTGTGCTCGACAAGGCAACTGTAGGCTGTTTCTTGCTGCTCCAAGTGACTGCAGTACTCCCAAAAGAGAACACATATCCACTGGTAGATCGTCTATCAGAAATACTACCAGCCCAATCAACATCAGTGTATCCATGCAGCTGTATCTGAACCCCAGCCTCATAAAATAGTCCATACTACATGCAATGTGGACTTCACATACCTGAGTATGCGTCTAGCTGCATCCAAATGCGGTTTCCTTAGAGCCTGCATAAACTGACTTACCAATCCAACAGCATAGCTTAAATCTGGCCTGGTAATAGTCATATAAATCAGACTTCCTACTATGCATCTGTACATAGTAGGGTCTTCTAGAAGCTCACCTGCATCTGTGCTCAGCTTCACATTCTGCTCCAAAGGAACTGAAATAGGCTTACAGCCTGTCATCCCATATTTGGATAGCATGTCCAATCCATACTGCCTCTGCAAGAGCTGTATCCCACTTGGTGATCTAATCACCTCAATGCCCAAGAAATAACGCAGCTCTCCTAAATCCTTCATCTCAAACTTCTGCCTCAATAGCATTTTCACATGAAGGATATCTTCATCACTATCACCTGTGATGATCAAATCATCAACATAAATGACAAGCAGCATAATCCCTTTCTCTGTTTTTCTCACATAGAGTGAGAAATCTGCCCTGGAAATCTGAAAGCCAATAGTGACAAGATACTATCCTATCTTGTCAGACCATGCTCTAGGTGCTTGCTTCAAGCCATACAAGGCTTTCTTCAACCTGCAAACAAACTCAGGATGATTAGCATGAACATAACCTTCTGGCTGCTCCATAAAGACCTCTTCTTGCAAATCACCATGCAAGAAGGCATTCTTTACATCCATCTGATGTAAAGACCATCCCTTTGATGCAGCCATAGCAATGGCTGCTCTTACGGTTGCCATCCTTGCAACCGGGCTGAAAGCTTCTTCATAATCAATGCCATATGTCTGTGCATACCCCTTGACAACTAATCTTGCCTTGTATCTATTCACAGAACCATCAGCATTGTGCTTGATCTTATAAACCCACTTACAGCCAATTGCATTCTTGTCTTTAGGCAAAGGCACCAATTCCCATGTAGCATTTGCTTCCAAGGCATCCATTTCTTCATCCATGGCTTTCTCCCATTTTTCATTTCCCATGGCTTGCTCAAAAGAAGTGGGTTCTGGTTCCTGTATCACTTTGACCATATAGGCATAGTGAATGGCTATAAATCCATCATATTTCAGCCTATCCACAGGATATCTAACCCTAGTAGACCTGCGCAAAATAGGCTCACTTATAGGTCCTCTCAAAACATCCCTGGTCTTCCTTACTCTAGGTGTAACAACAGAAGGAATACCCAACTCATCATCAATGCTCTGTTTTGAGCCATTGGATTCACCATCGACATAAGAGTGACCTGCATTCACATCAAACATGGGCTGATCTACCTTCTCTTTTCCTTTTCGTGATACCTGCATACCACTCTCTGCATTACTTTGAGGAGATTCTCCTGATCTCAATCTGGTTGTCCATGGTGAAGTATGTGAACCACTGCTAGAGGACACTGCAGGTCCACTGATATTTTGTGATTGTTGCTGTGAATTCTGTGCAGCATTACCATTTTGTGCATCTACATCAATCATCACATTTACTGGTTTATACCAGCTACTCATCTCATCAAAAACAACATCTCTGCTCATTGTGAACTTACGAGTAGAAGGGTTATAGCATCTATACCCTTTCTGTTGCAGAGAATAACCAATAAAGACGCACTTCTCAGCTTTTGGATCCAACTTGGACCTCAACTCATCTGGCACATGGACATAGGCAATGCAACCAAAAATTTTCAAATGAGAAATGTCTGGTTTCCTACCAATATACATCTCCTCTGGCATCATGCCATGTATTGCTACAGTGGGAGTCCTGTTCATTATATAAACTGTTGTAGCAACTGCTTCAACCCAATAATAATCTGGTAGATCTTTTTCATTTAGCATGGCCCGAGATACCTCTCCAATATGCTTGTTTTTCCTTTTTGCAATTCCATTTTGTTGTGGGGTATGACTGCATGAATATTACTGCTTTATACCATGCTCTTGCAAGAACCTTGCGAACTCATTTGAGAGGTACTCTCCCCCTCCATCTGGCCTTAGGCATTTTATTTGTAGGCCTGTTTCTTTTTCAACCATAGCTTTAAAAGCTTTGAAGTGCCCAAACACTTCACTTTTCTTTTTCAAAAAATACACCCAAAGTTTTCTACTGAAGTCATCAATAAATGTGACAAAATAGTGACAGCCTCCAATAGATGCAGCTTTAGTAGTCCACACATCAGAGTGGATTAATTCCAATGGCTTTTTACTCTCTTGAACATGCCTAGGAAAAGGTTTCCTTGCCTGTATCCCAAATTGACAGGCTTCACAAACCTTGTGCATTTCTGCAACCTTGAATTTAGGCAATCCTACAACAATATTTTGGGCTTGCATTGATTTAAGTCGCTGTATATTAACATGACCAATGCGTTTGTGCCAGATATCAATATCTGCAACTACAGCGGTCCCATGTGCAAACATTGCTACACTCAATTCTGGCATGTCCGCATCCAACGTAAACGTCCTGCCCTTCTTCTTTCCTTTTGCTATCAAGCGACCGTTATTTTTCATATCCTCAACAAAGCATCCATGAGGATTAAATCTGACCTGCAAGCCCTGCTCAACCATTTGACCAACAGAAACCAGGTTCTTGGTGATGTTCGGGACATGAAATACATCGGACAGGTATTTCTTTTTCCCATCCTGCATAGACAATAGAATTTTACCAATCTGCACAATAGGATGTACAGTATCATCACTAGTCTCCACAAATCCTGACTTTTCCATTTTCCTTGCATCCTGCATCCAGTATCCTGCATCCACAGTCTGCATGACCTATCATGTGGTTTGACGCACCTGAGTCAATATACCACACATCATTTCGTTCTTCTGCACTTGTCACAGGGTTGGTCATATGCTGCACCATAAATAGATGCTCATTTCTGTCATCACCCTGTCTACTGGAAGATGCATAATTGCCTTGCTGCAATTTTCCATTCATAATGTCATTCTGCTTTTTGTAGCAGTCCTTAGCCATATGACCCATTTTACCACAATAGTAGCATTCAACATTGTTGTTTGCGTTTTGGCCTCTCTGCCATCCACCACGGCCTCTTTGGCTCCCCCTGCCTCTAGAGTTACCACGTCCTCCTACATAGGACTGGTTTTCTTGAGTTTGTTGCATATTCTGATTTCTACCACGGCCTGCAGATTGGCCTCCTCTACCTCTGCCTCTACCTCTTCCAGCATTTAAGTAGAAGACAATTTCTTTTGAAGTTCCTCCTGAAGAAGATGCACCCCCATTTCTCTGCTCTTCAGAAATTAGAAGAGCAAACAACTCTTCAAAATCAGGAAATTTTTCATGGACGGCAATGGATGTCCAGAATTGTGCATAATCCTTTCCTAGACCATTCAAGGTCACAGAAACTAGATCATCATCTTCCACTGGCGACCCAATGGAAGCAAGTGCATCTGCAATTTTCTTCACCTTCATGTGGTAGTCATTTATGCTCAAATTTTCTCTCTGCACATTGTGCAACTCTTGTTTGAGCTGCATTTTCCTGGCTTGCGTATTTGTGCTGTACAGTTTTGCCAAAATATCCCATGCCTCCTTTGGCGTACTTGCATCCTGAATATGCACAATCATAGAGTCCGAAATACTGATAGACAGCTAGTACATAACTTTCCTGGCTCTCCCATGCCATCCTTTAAATGCCTGCATTTCCTGTTGATTGGGAACATTAGGAAGAACATGTTCTTCTTCATTTCCTGTAATGAACTCCCAATAGCCTTTTCCCATAAGGAAATTCGTCATTCTAAACTTCCATGCCTGGAAGTTGTTCTTGTCAAGCTTTTCAGTGACAATCTGTGAAAGAGAATCAGATGCCATTACAAAACACCGCAAAATATTCTGTCACTGCAAAAAACACAGCTTTTGCCTCACACGGGCAGTTCTGCAAAACTGATGAAAGTGGTATTTCACCACACAGTCACTTCCTAGTGACGATTTTGCAATATCTCTGCACACAGGCATACAATGCAATTTCTGCGGCAACTTTTCACCGACTAGCCGAGCAGTGGTCGCACAGCAAAAACAGGGCTTTTTTCTGAGTGCTTGCGAAGAACTTCCGCCTTCAAAACGGGCCCCGAAATGGCCTCGAATCAGAAAAATAAAGTCACCAAGGGCTTTGCCCTTGTCCGCAGCATATACTATGCTCTCGCCACACCGCCAAGGGCGTCTCAATCTGAGACAGTGCACTCTTGGAATTCTGGCTGTGCTACCTGCAGAGATTTGCTCCCAAACTCGAAATAGGAAAGCAACAATGGTCCGCTTACCAGGACACCGCGAACTTGGTTTGCTTTCTTGAGCTCCTTACCACGAACAAGGCTCTGATACCATGTGAAGATAGTGGGAGAGAGGGAAGGAATCTCACTTGCAGCTTTCTCACATACACAATGGGGGAATACACACAAAGGTGGAGGCTGAAAACAGTTTTCCTCTTCTTAGTTGTGAAAGCCAAAAGAACTCAAGTACAAAGAAATAGAAGAACCCTATATGTGGGTCTCAAACCAAACTCAACTAACTAAGGTGGCTTACTAACTGAGCCACAAACTAGAGTAGATAAGGATAGCTGTCATCCAGCTATTATTCGTGGGCGGTGTACCAACCGCATCTCCAGCTAACAAGTTGGTGACATAAATGCACAATGGTCACCCTGGCATATCGCGAGTGGAGCTCGATATCTCAACAAAGATTACATCCAGCCATTACTGAGAGTCTAGTCTGAGCAAGAGGGAGTTTGTAAGACTTAGTTTTCTACCAATCTAGCTTGTTGCATTAAAAAGATTTAGGGAGCCAAAGGAGGAGGCCAAAGACTATGCACATTTCCAAGACTCAAATTACGGCCCCCCCAACAAGTCAAGAGTACTCTACTCTAAAAATACTGAGGCCTTTGTCGAAATCTAGGGGGAACCCATACAACACAGCCATCAAGAGGCCCTATATGAGCATGCCATCTAAGGTGGTGATATACATATGTGGGGGGAATCGACTGTGGGAACGAATGGTCTCCACTATGCTAGCATTTCTACTCCAGGTGAGTGCAACGCAATCACCTTATATGATAAGGCAGATAACATTAGGATCACAGAGCATCAAGGGGGGGTGGTAATACGCATGGTGAAAATGAGTGGGTGAGCAGTGGATGAGTAGGGGAGCAGATGAGTGACATGATAAAATATGAAGAGGGGAGAGGAGAAGAGTGAAGATGAGGAGAGAGGGCATAGCTAGAGAGCACACCACAAATGACGAACTGTACATTAGATTTAGTTGAAAAAATAGAATATATATAAACCCATTTAGGGTTAGGGTTAGGGGATCTAACCCTTTCCTTTATAGCACTCTATAAGGTTAGCGCTATGCACATATGATCACATGATGGTGCTATGCACACGTGATCACATGACGTTGAGTGTGAACTCTCAACACCTTCCCTCAAGATCAACATCATGAAGTAGGCCTTTCCTCAAGATGATGATTCTGGGGAATCAAAGAAGGACTGAGCATTACATTCCATCACACCCCTTTAATGGGAATGTCCTTCCTTTGAGACAAACCAAGAGCTAGTTAGTGTTTCTCAAATAGCTCTTTACCGAGTGGTTTGGTAAAGATGTCTGCAACATTCTCTTTACTATCACAATGCTGCAGTGTGATGTCACCAAGTAACACTCTTTCTCTGATGAAGTGCTCTCTAACATCAATGTGCTTTGTCCTAGAGTGATATACTAGATTCTTGGCCAATTCTTGAGCCGTTTGATTATCACAGTATATTGTTGTTGGCTTTGACTCATCAAAGTAATCTGTTTCTGACAATAGTCTTCTAAGCCATATAGCCTCACATGCACATGTATGAGTGCTCTATATTTTGCTTCAGTCGAAGACAAAGAAATAGTTGGCTGTTTGTTTGACAACCATGATATAGCACCTTGACCAAGGAAAAATGCATATCCCTATGTCGATCTCCTGGTCTCATGATCTCCGACATAGTCACTGTCATAGTATACATGCAACTGTGGATGACTTCCTCTGTATTCTATCCCAAACTGTCTTGTACCTTTGATGTATCTCAAGACTCTTTTGGCTGCATTCCAATGAGACAATTTTGGATTTGCCATAAACTGTGCTAGTGAGCTTATTGCATAACAAATATCTAGCTGAGTGATAGTTGGATATATAAGAGATCGGATGAGCTGCCTGTAGTACCTGTCATTGACTGTAGGCTTTCCTAAATCTTTAGTAAGTTTCAAACTTTGTTCCATGGGTGTGGCTGCAATCTTGCAATCTACCATATGAAACTTCTTCCGAAGACTGTCAACATACTTGAGCTGACTCATGAATGTGCTATCTGAATCTCTCCAGAACTCAATTCCAAGACAATAGTGCATAAGTCCAAGATCTTTCATGTTGAACTCTATAGATAAGTCCTTGTTCCAATTTTTTGATGAAGCTATCCTTGCTTCCTATCACAATCAGATCATCTATGTACAAAAGTGCAATAGTAATGTCTTCCCCTTGAACTTTGTAGTAGTAGAGAGTATGGTCTGCATTGGATTTCATGTATCCTAGATTAGCAAAATACTTGTCAATTCTACTGTACCAACTTTTGGGTGCTTGCTTTAAGCTGTAGAGACTTTTCTTGAGATGGCAAAATTTATTCTCCTTTCCTAGTTCAACATAACTTGATAGTTGTTGCATGTAGACTTCCTCATCTAGATAACCATTGAGAAATGCATTTTCGACATTGAGCTGATACATATTTCATCTGCTGAGTGTTACTAGTGATATCAAGAACCGTATGGAATCCATCTTTGCTACTGGAGCATAAGTCTCATCATAGTCCTAACCATATTGCTGTGCAAATCCTTTTGCAACTAGTCTGGCTTTGTATCTTTGAATACTGCCATCTAGATTTTACTTCACTTTGTATACCCATTTGTTTGCTATGGCCTTCTTTCCTGGTGGAAGGTCGTATAATTCCCAAGTCTTATTCTTATACAAAGCATCCATTTCTTCATTCATAGCAGTTTGCCATTTTGGCTTGTCTACTACGTCTTCAAAGTACACTGGCTCTTCTATAGCCATGATGGTAGTCATAAGAGCATAGTTGGTGGGTTCCTCCTGAATTGCTTTGCCTTTTTGAGCATATGCCAATCTGGCTGGAGGTCTAGTTTTTCTAGTAGACCGTCTGAGCTGTTGTGATTCTGCTTGGGGTGTTGCTGGCAATTCTTGCTCTTCTTCATCAACCTGTTCTATAGATGACTGTGAAGTAGATGGTTCTATCTCTTGTGTAGGTGAGGTTTTCCATTTTGATTACTCATAAAAGATTACATATCTAGAGATAATGACCTTGTGGTTGATGGGATCATACAATTTGTATGCTTTGCTTTCTTCACTGTAGCCAACCATGATGCATTTGCGTGACTTCGCATCCAATTTCCTGTGATGATCATCATGTATGTGGGCATATTCTATGCAACCAAATATGAGGAATGCCCAATGTGTGGCTTATGTCCAGTGAATTCTTCATAAGGACTCATACCCTATATCGGTTCGGTAGGAAGCTCATTAAGCAAATAGTTTGCAGTGGTTATTGCTTCTACCAATACTGATTTGAAATATGCTTTTCACTAAGCATTGCTCTAGCACTGTCTGCTAAAGTCCCATTCTTCCTTTTAGCTCTTGCATTCTGCTGAGGAGTATCTGCACATGTGAATTGCCTTCGTATGCCGTGACTTTTGCAAAAGTTCATGAATGCTAAAGACATGTATTCACCTCCTCTGTCTGATCTCATGACTTTGATCTTTCTGCCTGTCTTGTTTTCTACCATGGCTTTGAATTCTTGAAATTTAGAAAACACTTCAAATTTTTCTTTTAGAAAGTAGATCCAATGATATCTGCTGTAGTCGTCAATGAAAGTCAAGTAATAAAGTGAACCATTGATGCTGCGGGTCTGGGCATAACTCCATACATCTGTATGAATCAAATCAAGAATACCTCATGCACGAGAGGTACTTCTGACAAAGTTGGTTTGCTTTTATTTGCCGAAGCAGCATGCTTCACAAACTTTTCCAAGAAACGGTAGCTTTGGAATCCCAATTGCCATATTCTGATTTCTGAGATCTAACAAGTACTTGAAATTAAGATGACTATATCTCTTGTGCCATTTTGTAGATAGTGGCATATGTTGTGGTTGAGTTGACATGGCATGCTTATTTTGTACTGTAGCTAGCATTTTCTATAAGTGTCTTTCCTTGACACCTTTTGCTACTAGCTGACATCTTTTGGATTTATCTTTAATAGTGCATTCATCTCTATCAAATATGACTCTGTAGTTGTGTTCCGTCATTTGACCTACTGACAAGAGGTTCTTGCTGAGCTTCGGAACATAGAGCACATCTTTCACCAATCATTTTGTACTAGTGAAATTGTTCATAGGGATAACACCTATCCCTTGAACTGGATTCGGTGTATTGTCTACTATGTAGATGACATTTTTCTGACCTTCTAATGGTTTCATCTTGGTTGGAATGATTTCCTCTTTGCTAATTCTGATGTTGCTAAGGATGACGTTTATTTTGGTGCTGATGTCAATTTTGATTATGTTGCTAATGATGACCACTTCTCTGGTATGATCTACCTCTGCCTTTGCTTCTGTATGAAGATGTGAATGCATGATCATTAGAATGAACTTTAATATGTGCTTGAATGGCCTGAGTCCTAAGTTCTTCACCAAGTAGGATTGACTGAAGTTCTTCTAGTGTCGGCATTTGTCATTGGATGGCAATACTCTGAATTAGATTCTTGTATCCCCCTCCTAGTCCATTCAGGATTACTTGAACCATTTTTGTGGGGCCCATAGTCTCTCCTGCTACTACAAGTTGATTGTTGTAGTCTTTTATGTGGAGTACATAAGCATGACCGGTTTCACTGCTGTTGTGGAAACTCTAGTTGATTTGGTTTCTGAGTGTGAGAATCCTGGATGTGTTCTTAGACTTGTAGAGAGCTGCGAACATATCCCATGCTTCTTTCAATGTCTTAACTATGTTGAGCTGTCCTAGCATGACATCTTGCACATTTTTCTTGATCAAATGATAGGCATGCTTGTCTTTCTTATCCCATTCTGCCTGAGCTCGGGCAATGGGAGGATTTGCTACAGGTGTGAAAACTATTTGTATAGTTGTAAATCCCATTGTAGATCCCATTGTTGGTGTTGTGATTAACAATAGGTGGAGTAGAGCTACTGGTGGCTGGATTGTCCAATGGTCTAGGTGTAGACCCATCGTCATATTCCCATTTGTCCTGAAGTACAAGAATGGTCTCCATTCGGTATTTCCATGTATCGTAATTAGAGTTTTCTAACTTAGCAAATGCCTCCAAATTGAGGTTGCTAGTCGTAGACATGGTGTAAGAAATGTACTCAAAAGTGTAGTGAAAATCTCTATATGAATCAACTGCACATACAGTAACTATGCCAAGTGAAATCTCTGAATTGTTGGTGAAGATAGAACTGCAATATATAAAATCTGATCTGTATTACAAGGCTTGTGGCAAATGATGACGAGAATAGCCAAGAGGCTTTACAAGGCTGAAATGATGTGCACAATGCCATGAAATAGCCGTAGAGGCTTTACAATGGTGGCATGTATTGTAAAATCAAATGCTATCTGCCCAGTGGACAATCGGCAATGCCTTTGAACTCTCTGAAGTCTACTCACTGAACTAATGAACGTAAGGTTTTAGGTAATGTAATGATGTGAAACCGTATGTGAGCATATGGACTGACTCGAAGTAGGTACTAGTTGGAAATTTTGGGCATGGCTTGGCAACTTGGGGAAATTCAAAGCGTCCCCTCTATGGCAATCTAGTGTACTCTGATCTATATCTATACCAACTATCGATCGATGAAAGAGTAGCAAATAATTCTCTTTTCTTTTATTCTTTTTAAGTGATGGGTCAGATGTGTCAATGTAGAGGTGAATGTATGCATTATGTGGCAAGCACATAGAGCACAAAAACTTAAGCGACTTTCCTTTTTGGAGTGCCCTAAAATTCTTCCTGGATCAAGAGATATGGCTTGATCTAGGTGGAGGGGCAAAAGGAGTGCAAATGGTGCTCAATGATGATGTGTCACTGTGGGTCACATGCAGTGATGATGTGGCACTATGCCTAGCAAGAGGTGTGCTAGTGGAGCCCTGTGCTGAGGTGGTAGGAGTGGTCGCATGCAGTGACTATGGAGGACTATGTGTGCCTACAGCGGTCCAGTGTGCCACATGGCATTGATGATGTAGCAGATGATGATGTCAGCAAAGGTGACATGGCAATGATGATGTGGCAATGTTGATGTGGTAGCTGATGTGTCAGTGATGATGTGGATATATAGGGTGATGTGGCTAGTGTCACCTCTCTATGGCCAAGTGTCTATGGATGAGGGTAGCTAGAATCTTTAAGATTTCGACAGAATCTAAGAAGATTCTATCAACAGCTCGTTGGCCTTGCAGTCCGTGAGCTCTTAAGGAGCTTGAAGCCTTCAACAGAGCTTGAAGCCTTGCAGTCGCTGGTGCTTTGGCGTAGTTGTCAATGTTGCTCGTTGCAAATTGTATGGAGTAGGTAGTTGAGGGAGCTTGATGAGGCGTACTGCTGGAGCTTTGAAGCCAATTGGTGCAGATAGGTGGTGGGTCAGCATGTGGGGTTGTAGGCTCTATTGGAAGAGATGTGCTTGGGCATTGTGTGAACTGCTTGTAGAGTCCATTATATGAGCGGTGCATGTGGGTTGTTGAGAGTAATAGGGAAGGCCCATGAGCCGTGCAGCTCGCTATTTGCTAGAGAGGGTTGTAGATGGCACACTGGGCTTGATGAAGCATACATCGAGTTGCAAGGCACTGTTAGATAGCCTGCACTATTAGCTACTTAGTTGTAAGTACATTGTAGATGTAGGTATGCTAGAGCCATGGCGTTGGGTTGTAGAGTTGGTCATAGAGGCCTGTGAAGGTGCAGGAAACCTTTGGCTCACTATTGCTGGCGATGCAGGTGTTGGTGGCATGGCTATTGGTGAGCTATGGCATAGAGTTGGAGGCAATAACAGCTAACGCAGGGTCGAGTTGGCCATTCTATGGAGGTCGTTTGGAGTAGTGAGCCACCTTACATGAAGGAGGCATGGCTTCTACTATGTTCCTTGTTGCTTTGAGGCTGAGCTATTGCCAATGGCTGTATAAGCCTTGTAGTTAGCTGTTTGTTGGAGCTTGGATTAGGTGAAGTCGCCCTTAAAAACTTGTTGGCTCGTTGGAGTTGCTGTGTTGGAGGAGCTGTCTTGTAGAGAACTCTATCAGACACTCTCTCTCTTCCTCAAAGGCTCAAAAGTACTTAAAGAAAGTGCAAATCTCTCTTTATCATAGATTTGAAATCAGAAACTTCCCTCTCTCTCACTGAATCTCCCAAGAAGCACTCAAAAAACTCTCTCTTTTTTGAAATCAAAGAGATCTCTATCTCTCAAGATCTTTCTTTATAGCACAAAATGCATTTTTTTGACATACACAACATTTTGAAGGAGCATAGAATGGAAATAGTCTCAAAGAAGTTTTCCAGTGGCTCTATTGATATATGCTACAAAGGTTGCAATGTAAGAAAGAAGTGGTGACATCACAAGTCAAACTAGCATTCAAGACTGCCCAAAAAGAAACAAGAACTCAAATCCTAGAAAACTCAACATCTGCACAAAGACATGTAGAATGGAGGTATTCAAAGACTTTTGTGAACCACAAGTGGACAGATACAGTTTAAACCTTTGTAACAAAATGTACAAAGTACAACTCAATAGAGTGAAGTAGTAACTATATTATGTAAAGTTTGCAATTTATTCAATAACTATACAAGTCGCTAGAGTAAACCAGTGGTGGTGGATATATGATGCAAGTGTTTCAAGTTCAATATAACTAATCTCCTTGTAGTTCTTCCTACTACTCTTCTTTCTCTATAGCTATTCAATGGACACATACCCCACACATACAAAGATTTTGTGAAACCTCATCAATGGGACTGCCTTGCACCTCTTCCTTTTCATCTTTTAATTGCTTTGTCTCTTGTTGCTGAATTGATTTGTCTCCTTCATATTGAATGGCTTCATGTGCTAAAGTTTCCTCTTTAAGCCTAACAAGATGGTGTTTTCCATGAACATCTAAGTTGAGAGGGATCGTAGTGCCGCTTGCAAGGGAATAGGTAGTGTAAGTCAGCTAATATCCTACCCTAGATCAAATCTTTCTAGGATAGTAACCAAAAATATTATAATAAAGATATTTTTGACAAGGATGATCTTGTCCTTCTACTGGTTGACTTGATCACCTCCCGAAAACTCTGACAAAACTTTGAAGAACCTAACAGTTGTCTTACCATCCTTGCTTAAATATAGAAGAGAACATCTTGATATAGTATTAGAGGTTGGCAAGCTATCCAATACTTCTCTCCTTAGTCCCACTAGACCTCACAAGGAAGAAATCATCTTCAACTTAGAATTGCACAAAACAAATTAAATGAGCTTTCCATTAAAGGCAACATGAGAACAAAGATATCAAAAGACAAGATCACTCCAATGAAAATCAAAGTAGCTCGACACCAAAAGACAAGATGACTCACCTTCATATTATCATCTTCATCTAGATCCTTGTCCTTCCAAAGGAATATACTTCTCTCTATGTTATTATTTGATATTATTTTCTACTCCTCCCCTTCTCCAATCTTGTCAAATTTGAGGTCTCTTTAAATATTCAAGAATGTCTCATCTCATAGTCTCCCATACATTTTTGAGCTTCATCAAAGCACATGGATAGACACTCCTTTGAGTTTAAGTTGGCTTCTATGCAGTTGGAAAGGGTCATCCTCTACAATAGTCTCAAAATCAAATCGGTAAGCTTGGGCAATCATTGACAACGTGTAATCCTCCCTCAAGTAAAATATTTCTTGAATGCCATGAAGAACAATATACTCCATACCTCCAATTTTGAAGTGGGAAGCAATGGCATAGCAACTTTCAATGTCAATGCCTTTAATACTTATTGACCCATTGTCTCTGACCTTAGTGACACAAGGTCTAGTGCAACAACTTCATCTCTCTCCTTGTCTACATCTATAACCTCCTCTTCATCCTCCTTCTCTATTGCTTCCCCTCCTCTTCGAGTTTCTCTTTATCCTAATCTTCCCGCTCTTGATCCCTGGGCTTCTCTTCTATGTCCTCCTCTTTTTCTCTCAGTGTCAACCTAGTGATTGATCAAGTGCAGTACATATGATAAACTCTCCTCCTGCAGTTTTGTTGTCTCTGTGCCAACATGGACTTAGGTAGAATAGAATGTGTGTGTAGAGTAGTGGCAAAGTCTACTTGTACTTGCATAACGCTAGAAATAATCCCTCTTAGAAATCCAACTTGCATGTTCTACATGCAAGTTCTACACATAAGGGGAGAATTGAGGTCTCAAAAGGGACTCATAAGGAATGGATTAGTCCTAATGAAAGGGCCAAGGTAGGTCCCAAAAAGTCCTAACCCCCCCTCACCTAGGTGGGTTAAGCCCAAAAGTTACCCCACCTCTTACACAACTCTTACTCCTAGGTGGGAGCCAAAAAATTCAAAATTTGAATTTTGAATTCCCTCCCTCCGTCTCTCTCCTCCCTCCCTCCGTCCCCCTCCTCCGTCCCCCTCCCTCACTCCCCCTCCTCACTCCCTCCTCCCCCTCCCTCCTCCTCCCCCTCCCCTCTACTCCCCTCCCCCTCCCCCTCCTCACTCCCTCCTCCTCGTTCCACCTCCTCCCCCTCCCTCCTTCCCTCCTCCATGCCTACTCCTCTTGCCCTCCCCCTCCCTCCCTCCTCCATGCTTGCTCCTCCTTCCCTCCCCCTTCCTCCTCCTCCACCGTGGCTCCTTCTCCCCCCTCCCTCCTGCTCCTCCCTCCTCCCTCCCTCCTCCTCCACGCCTACTCCTCCTCACCCTCCACACCTGTTGGTCTGCCCCCCTTTCCTCCTCTTCAACTACTGGTCCTCCCTCCCCCATCCCTGCTCCTCCTCGCCCTCCCTCTTCCTATGTGCTACTCCTTCAAGCCTGCATCTCCACACCTTCTCCTTCTCTATACTCCTTAAGTCATGGCACCATTTGAGGACATCTCCAACAAGTACCATGTTCACTTAGAGTTGGAGGCTAAATATGCAAGTACACGTAGTCTAGGATTGAGGGGAGCTTTCAAAATCCACAGTCTTTGTTTGCAAAAGGAAAGAAGCATCTCGACCTTTGGGTAGAAGGATCCTTTTATCCTTTAGATCCTACCAACCAAAAGAGCCCTCTTTTCCATACAACGCATGAGCTAGTTTGGTTTGTTGTAAATGTACATGCGGGGTTGCTTGGTTATTGTCTCGTTATTGCAATCGGTTAAACAATGCTCAATCAATGGCTATGCAAGCAAGCAAGATGTGCAAAACCCAAGCAAAGATGCTATCATATTTAGGAAATAGCACCATTGTTGCAATGCATAACTCTATGCAGGATCTTTGAAGGGAGAACTGGGATCTTCATGATAAAGCCAAAGCATTGGACTTGGAGCAAAATGCATTGGACTTGGAGTGACATAAATTAGAAGAGTCACTTTGTAAGCTAGCTGAGTCCAAAAAAGACTTGGAAAGATCTATATACAATCAGGTTCGATGAGCCATAGAGAAGGAATGAGAGAAGTCTAAAGAACGAGTGCAAAAGATGAAAGAAACACCTTTGGGATTGAAGGAGAGGAAAAGAAGCTTCTTATATAACATGGATGCATTGGCACCCACTAACACTATATTAGAGAATTTGGGAAAATCCCTATTCCCACGAAATAAAATGTAGTCACTTGAAAAGTAAAATCTGATGTTTTTTATTGAAACATTAGCTCCATTGAGGACCCAAGTTTCAATTATGTTGGGGGAGACTAGACCATGCACAATACTTTCCCAATTCCTAGAAACCCAAGCAAAAATCTTCCGTATGTTGCTATGGCAAAAGGCCGTAATAGATGTGAACATGGCTCCATGGCTAAAACATTTGTTGATTTCCTAGTGAAAGAAAGATGTTTGTTGTTTCATATGCATCGAAACCACAAACAAAAGCCAATTTATAGATGTTGCGTTAGGAAGATTCATTGGAGTAAATTAAATTGCATTATTGATATATGCAATAGGATTGTTATAGATCTTTGACATCCATCATATAAATGTGGTCTTCAAAAACAAAATTAAACTTGCAACAACTATCAATTTTATTTGTTATATTAGATGTATCAAATTAATGTCAAATGCATATGTTTCTATGTTGATAAATTGCAGTATTGACATATGCAATAGGATTATGGTAGAGCTTTGACATCCATCATATAAATGTGGTGTTCAAAAACACCGTTCCATCACAATAGACATGGTCTTGATAAAAAACTTTTTTTTAATTTCTTTCTTGTACTAAATATAATCAAAACCATTGACACAACCAATTTTGCACGACATTGTTTAACATAATCATTAACAATTCCATACTAGTGTTCATACTCACAAAGTAGCTCATCTCCGAAGGAGATATCCTTTATGGTTTGCACAGTAATGTAGCCATGGGCACTCAAATTTCCTTGTGACTTTTGAGCCCAAGGTGGTAGTTTAGGGATGTATACAAATATAACATTTGTTCTTTCTTTATAATACATTGAGCTATTTATATATCCAGCAATGTTTCCATACAATACATCTCCCACAATACATTTCACATCTGTCAATGGCTCAATGAATGGATCTTCAAACATTCCATAAGTCTTCATCCTTGGGAAAAACTTGAGAAGAGATCTCCAAGTATCATAATCATACTTTGGACCATTATATACCATCAAATCTTGTTTTTTCTTGATACTTGTATGTACAAAAAGACCATATCCTGCCCCAGGTATTGTTCATTTCTTTACTTCATAAGGGATGCCATTCATTTCGAACACGTGCTCAATGGGTATGGGCAATTTATGTTTCCATAAGCCATTGGATGCAGGATCGAAATTTGTAATAAGATAGCTCTTCAACTTTTCAGGACAATCTTCATATGTTTAAAATCAAAGAATCATTCTTTTAGTGGAGGAATACAAACTCACATCACAAAGCACATAGCATTTTTTGGACAAGGTACTAACTCAATGTCTATTAATTCTTTCACAAAACAAATTGAAACTCTATTTTTGGTTATAGGTGAAGTAATACCTTTCTCTATGTCTTTTTTTGAACTACAAGTAGACATATGAGATTCGACATTCATCCTTTCGAGAACTTCTTTGTTTTTTTCTTTGAATTCAAGGATCACTGGTTGAAAATAATAGAACATATCATGCCCTTCGACAATCGGAGCTTGACCAAATCTGTTAGAAGAGATGGCACTATGCACATCTACTGCATCATCTAGCATCTTTAGGTATGGTAATAACTCATGAAGCAAAATAGAATCACCACAATCTTTATCAAATTTTGTAGGGAAAACGCAATTTTCTTCTAGATTAACACAACCCGTGTAAGGCGAAACATCAATGAACACTGTTCTTGCTGGTTTGCATTCCTCTTTAAAACAACACCACACTCTCATTAATGGTTTAAACTCCGCTTCCACATTCATCCTATCTGGTCGAATGATTCTACTCTTTGTATGCTTATGGCATGCCATTGCACCCCAAACCATGAAGAAATGTAACTTTTTGTTAACATGATGCTCCAAAGTGTTCAGCATGTGTTGCAGCATGCCCTTTTCTCCTCTAGTGGACCAAATGCCAACATGGTAGTGATCGAGCAACCATTGTATAAGAAACTCTAAACACCCAGGATGGAGAACAAGCCAATGCTTCCCATTGTGCAAGCTCATAAGTTTATTTGACTTCGAAAAACAACGCTCGAGCAATAACCCTTTCAAATCTATTATCACTACTAGTCTTATTTTTGTTATCGCCTCTTTTGACATTATTTCTGAGGGTGACATTATGTCTTCTCCTTTACCTTCTAAGATTTCTTCCTGCACCTTGCTTCATACAATGACATTGCATCTTCTCCTTTACCTTCTAAGCTTGCATTCACATTTGTCAATGGAACATTAACTGCAGACATTGCATCCTCAACATTTTCAATCAACCATGTTGAGCTTCGAACTTGCATGCTAATGTTCAAATTAGGCACATAATGAATCATTGGATCAGGTGTCACATGTACACGCAATGCTTCTAGCAATGTGAAATTGAGATGGCCAATATCTGTTGATAAACAAGGAAATGAAATTCATAAGTAGAAACAAACTGAAGATTGAGATGGAAAACCAAACTGTCAAACTTTAGGTTGTGTGCTCTCAATGCAATTTGTTTGTGTGAAAGCATTCATGTTTTTCTTTTTCAAAACAAAATTGGAATACTAAAAAAAAGAAAGCATTCATGTTCATATGCTTAGTGTACCCCCTAAAGTTGTTGAATCTATAACCTTTCAAGTTATTTTAATCCCCAAAACTACATATCCTTACAATGCCAAAAACCTTTGCGTAATAGATAGAGTGGAGTCCAACATTATCTAGCATTGCCCGAGTGTTCCCACTAAGAAAAGATTTGGCTAAGCGGCCAAAACATATTTGAGCATTCATATGAAGTGAATAAGGATAGAAACAACAATTTACACTAATTCATTTATCACGATCAAGACTCAACACACTTTTCAACATTTATGAACTCATAAATAAATTTGGATGTGTATCACACTCTGAAGGTATTACAACATGCAAACACATCTTTTCATGAAATATAGAAAATTAAACATATTCAAGAATACATATGAATATTTGAATTATGGCAATGAGATAGAAGAAATTTCCACGAAATATTAAAAGATCTTTGGAACAAAATTAATACATCATATGGAGAATATAGCAAGATAACATATGGAAAACACGAACACCATATAAAAGGACAATTTCAAGGACCTGTTGCTTCCTCTTCTATTTCCCAAAACTTTGAAGCGTGTTTTTGTAAATGCTCATGCTGCTCTTCATTGAAGGGTTGAAGCTCTTTTTGTCCTGGTATGGTATCAATTTCTTTATCCCCTCCACCTTCAATTGTATCATCTTCTTTTGGTACCCCCTCTATTGCCAATATTGGTTCTTGCAAGCCAGCCCATTGTCGAATTTCATGATTACTATAAGCATATGTGCAACATATACTTTCAACCTTTGCCAACTGCTCATAAGTCTCAACAACTGAAACAACATGCCTCTTACAAGAAAGAGACTCTATTGCAGCAAGCCCCTCAGAGAACATACATACTCATCTTCTCGACAGAAACCCATGATCATGTCTTTCATGATACTTGAATGTTTTCTTTTCAAGGAGAATTCAATGTCAAATTCATCATCATCATCCTCGTCATCATCATCCTCATCACCTGATTCTTTCTGCACCACTTGATTTTTCATATTTTTCATCTGCAACATATATTGATGGCTTACATTGTGCATTGGTATAGCGCTCAATATCGTTGAAATGCTTTTCCTTGCTTACCAGTACATAGGCAATTAAGCCATCCATAGATCCAGTGACAAATATATCTGCAGTTTCAAAATTAAGGCAACCGAAGTGTATTTTATATTGTCCGCATCTCTCTTGATCTGCATAGCTTGTCCTTCAATATCAAGAATCATGGCATCAGTCTTTGTTTTAGCTATGACTACTCTACCTTCCTTAATGTCATTTTGAATTTGACCAATTTGATCATCCTCAATCCACGCAAGCATCTAAACATTGAGACTGTGGGTTGCCTACGGCATTTTCCATCTTGTGAATATTTGCCTACAATGTAATCCTCAAGGATGGAGATCCAACCATCATAAATGGCATGGCTTGTGATTATCATATGTACATCCTTTGTGGCAAAGCTTTGTTTCAGGGGTTGCTTTGTTTCAGGATTGAAAGGCATTAAATCCTTTTTATCTACCCTTTCCACGGGCTGCTTTGTTTCAGGATTGAAAGGCATTAAATTTGCTACAGCAGCAGGAGCCCTAGAGTTATAACCAAAGTCTACAGCAAGCTTCTCCACATGCTCTTTGTTCAACCCTCTATATACATAGCTTAGAGGAGCTTTTTGACATCTTGTAACTGGAATTGAAAATGTTGCAGGCAACCTGAATGGATAGTATTTTTCATATTCCACCAAGCCTGATGGTTTCTTTTGCCCTTTTTTTCCTATGACCTTTCCACTTGGCTCCAATTCACTACCACTGCTTCTTTCCACAACTGCTAGCATACCCTCTGGAGGTGTTCCTTCTTGTGGTACATCAACTATAGTTAGCTTTCCTTTCTTTGCTCTTCTCCGCTACCACATAGTACTTGAACCATAGTCGATTTTCCTTTCTTTGTTCCTTCCCCACTATCTTCCCCACTCTTATGCTTCATTAATGTTGCTGAAACTTTGCGATATGATTCAATGATTGTTGTCACTGTGTCAATTTCATTTCCATCAATTGATTCAACACTTATCTAGTCTCTTGAGTGCATGTTGTCATCTACATCAAACTTCATACGAGATGCTTCATAATCACTGGGATCCAAGAGAAACTTCTTATTTTGATTTACAATGATCAACAATCCAATATCTCCCTCTTTTCCAACCACATCTTCAATGATTTGATTCGTGCGGAGGAAAGGAGCAGCGTCATGGAGGAGAGATATCTAGAAGTAAGCATGCCCCAAAAAGCATACTTTGGGGGGAAGAAGCAATCCCCCCAAAAAAGCATGCTTTGGGGGGAAGGAGCAATCCCCCCAAAAGCATGTAGAGCACCAAAAAAAAAAAAAAAAAAAGGACCCCTTTCTAATCCAACTATTGTGTGTGGAATCTATGGAGAGTTGAATTGGTAATGGAAGTTTAAATCCTACATAGTTAAGTACACATTGTTAGAACAAAAATGGGATGGGGAGCCGCTCGGGACCTCTTATTTTGACATAGTTTTGAACTTTTTTGCTTGCAATTAGCTAAGCAAGGTGGAGGAGTGTTTTCCAAGAACTACCCCATCTAAGACGTTGTCCTAAAGCTCTCAAACCACCCTAGGTACACATTGGAGATCTAGGAAGGGAGAGAACAAGGTGAGCCTAGCACTTGATCCCCTTGCTTGCAATTAGCTAAGCAAGGGTGGAGGAGTGTTTTCCAAGAACTACCCCATCTAAGACGTTGTCCTAAAGCTCTCAAACCACCCTAGGTACACATTGGAGATCTAGGAAGGGAGAGAACGAGGTGAGCGTAGCACTTGATCCCCCATGAAGACAAATTCAATTCCTTCTCATAGGTTTACTTTTTATGCTTGGTTTAAAGGTTTGTTTCGCTTTGCCTTTTAAAGTTTTGGTTTTTTAATAGTTTTAGATTTTCTAGTTTGCTTTTAAAGTAATAGTATGATTTTGAAGTGTAATAGCGTGAATCATGAAAAGCATGTATAATTTTTTTGAAAGTAGGATCTCTAGATTTGAATTTCAAAATTTGAAACTTGAAACTTGAAATTTGAATTTTTTATTTTACGTTTTGAATTTTGAATTTTAAACTTTAAATTTTAAATTTTAAAATCTGGATTTTCAATTTTTAAATTTAACATTTGAAGATTTGTCCATGTGGCCAAATCTTCCTAGTGATTTGAAAGAAGATTTGGCCATGTGGCCAAATCTTTCTAGTGATTTGAAAGAAGCTAGCAACATTTGGCAGCACGGCAAAATCTTCCCAAACCCTAATGCTTTGAAAGATTTGGCCACACGGCCAAATCTCCCAAAACCTAGTGATTTGAAAGAAGCATGCAAGAGGAGGTTGCACAGCCAAAACTCTCCATACCCTAGTGCTTTGAAAGAAGCCTACAAGATTTGACCACACGACCAAATCTCCCCAAGTTTGAAAGAACGCCACAACCAAATCTTCTCAATGCTTTGAAAGAAGTCACCAAGGTCTCGAAGGATTTTGGCCGTGCATCCAAATCTTGCTAGCTTCTTTGAAAGCACCAAGGTATGAGCAAATTTGGCCGTGTGGCCAAATCTTATTGCTTCTTTCAAAGCACTAGTGTCTTAGGAGAGTTGGCCATGTGGCCAAATCTTGTTGGCTCCTTTCAAAGCACCAGGGTTTGGGGAGATTTGACCATGTGGCCAAATCTTGTGGGCTTCTTTCAAAGCACCAAGGTCTAAGTAGATTTGGATGTGTGGATAAATCTTGATGGCTTCTTGAAAGCACCAGCGTCTCGGGAGATTTGGCTGTGTGGACAAATCTTGCTATCTCCCTTTCAAAGCACCATGGTCTGTGAAGATTTGGCCATGTAGCCAAATTTTGCTGCCTAAAATTCAAAGCACCAAGGTTTAGGAAGATTTGGTCTTGCAATGAAATCTTGTAAAGCATTTTCATCCTAAGTCACACCATCAGATATCAATATTGAACTATAACAAATGCTATGTACTATGCAGGTGCCAAATCAAAAGTGGGGGTTAAAGTCAACTTGCTTGTCAGTGGAAAGATTGTTGCCATTGGGACAATATTCTCTACATCACATGATGACATGTGCCAAGGTGTGCCCTTGGGAGAAAACAATGTATCAGTGGCGATCAATATTTGTATGGATGAAAGTGCACTTCTTCCTTTTCCTACAATGGATGCATTCTTAGTCTATGAGGCTTTGGGTAGTGTTGTTCGTTGGAAAGCACGATCAATGAGTTGTGTGGACAATGTCAATGGAGCTATTGTACCAATAAATGATATAACATCAAATACCATTGACGTTGAACCTCTATGTGAATATGATGAGTTTTCCATTCGAGAATTTTCCATTTGAGAATCATGGAAGGACAAGAAAGTCTTAATATGGGATGAGCAAAAAACCAAGAGCATTGCAAAGGGTGTTGTTTTGTATGTTTACCCATTTGAACCTATAAATTTTGAAATGTTTGGTGAAGGTAATCCAGGTGTGGGAATTGAAAAGTATCATAGTGATGTACTAGGCATCAATACCATCCACTTAATAAAATGGCCCATTGCACAAATAACCTTTTTAGATGGAACTTCATTAAGAATCGATGACACCATGAATTCTTCAAGTGGTTCTGGGAAAAATCACATGGAAGATGAGGACCCAATGGAAAAATCCACAAAAAAGAGGCGTTACTACATGATAAAGAGAAAAGCTAAAAACCATTGCATGCCATTAGCATCATCTAGACTCACAAGGGATGCAGTCATAAAAGTATCTATGATTGATTGTTGTAAACAAAATTGTTGTCAATTTGCCGATCGTCAAATGATATCCAAATTATGCATAGAGTATTGGGGCCAAAGTTTGGAGGCTCGCACCAATTATGTATATGACACTCTTGGGGTTGCTTGTCAAAAAGATGACAATGGGCAGTTCAAATATGTCTTTTCATTGAATGGTATTCAAGTTTGTTGTAGAGCATGGTATGAAATGCATGGTATTCCAAAAACAACATTTTATCAATACAGGGAACACTTTGAAATAAGTATACGAAGGTGCATACATGGTAATAAAGGAATCGTGCAGAGAGGTTGGGACAACACAAAACTGGGTAGAGCCATAATCCAAGATTTTGTGGATAACAATTCTGAGCGTATGCCACACAAAAGTAGAAGACTTCAAGATGGATCAAGGGAAACACAGTTGGTGATACCGGATGTATACAAGCAAGTTGATATTCTCTATGAAGTTAACATGCAATTAAAGCATAGTTTGGGTTGTAAGGAGATGTCAACTTCCACATTCAACCGCATATGGAACTCTGAATTCAAGCATGTAACTTTGTCAAAAACAAGTGAATTCTTTAAGTGTGGTTTATGTAGTGCAATCAAGGCTCAGCTTGCAGCGACAAAATGCCAAAATGAATGTAATAAGTTGATGGAAGATAGAAGAAAACACATGTTACAACAAAAAAGTTGTAGAAATGTGTACTACACTTGGCGCAGATTTTCTGAAATGTATCCTCAGACATACTTGTGCATTATCCATGATAAGATGGACCAAAAGAAGATAGCCATCCTAGATTACGCAATCATTCAAAGGACACAGACAAATCCTTTCAACTCCCAGTGGCTTTGACTGGCATGATAACACATGGACATGGTCAAGGACATTATGGTCACTTTTCTTTATCCTTGTGGCCATCGGATCCTAAATTCACAATTGGTTCATTGGCTTTGTGTTTGAGAAATCTTGAAAGATTTGATAACCATACACTTGGAAATTTGGTACATGATGGGATGCCAAGGTCTGACAACGCTTTGCTAAATGCACTAACCTCAAGAGAAGCATTGGATTCTCACTATGTTTCTAATGGCAAGCAACAACTTCATCTTGAAGCAGTGGGTGGAACATTCAAAGACCTTGGACTTGGGAGTTCCCATCAAGAAAATCCTTATAAGAAACTACCCGAACACCTATTGTTGCAGTTGGATAATTGTGGTTCTGAAAACAAGAATAGGTACTTGTTTGCATACCTATCATTACTTGTTGCTCGAGGGGTTTTCAAGTCAATTCAATTGGGATTCTTGATGGTTGGGCATACACATGAGGATATTGATGCAATGTTTAGCAGGTTTTCAGAGAGGTTAAGAACTAGCCAAACATTGACATTTGCACATCTCATGGATACTTTTAGACAATGTGAGGAGTCTTCTCCAACACCATTTTTGATAACGGAAGTCCCTAATTTCAAGAGCTATGTTGATGGATGCCTATGCGATGGGAAAGATTCTTTAGTGGGACACTCAAAGCCTCTCCAATTTCGGTTCTTTATGCGAAATGAAGTTCCTATCATGCAATATAAAGTGCATCCATGATCATTAGATTGGCAACCAAGTGAAGGTGGCATTGAGTTGTGGAAGAGACATCCGGATGGTCATCCAATGCTACCAAGTGGAGAGCCACCTTATGTAACCATGTTCAAGTATGTGAAGGATCACTTAGATGTGATAGTTGGTATCAAGGAGTATGTACGCTTTTGGGAAAAATGGGCACACCTGCAAGGTCCAGAAGCATCTTTCACAAAGTTTTACAAGCCAGTAGTGAAGTACTAGAAGAACATGATTGATGAGCTTGATAAACCAAACAATAGTGTAGAGGGCATGTACGAGAGATTTTGGCCAAAGACGCAACATATTGATTGTGTGCAAGTAGTTGATAATGAAAACAATGAGTTTCAAGGAATT
This sequence comes from Dipteris shenzhenensis, assembly GCF_047967505.1. NCBI lineage: Eukaryota > Viridiplantae > Streptophyta > Polypodiopsida > Gleicheniales > Dipteridaceae > Dipteris > Dipteris shenzhenensis. The sequence continues at coordinate 52,481,375 of NC_141601.1, forward strand.
GAAGAGTTAAATGATCATTACTGTGGACCTCAAAGGAAAAAGCCAAAACAATCATTTGATCCAATGGTTGATGTACAAAAAGGACACTTTCTTTTGGTCCAACCAGTAGAAAAAATTTACCCAATTTGGCTAGGCATTGCTCAAACTGATGTACAGAAGGATAATAAATCTAAAAATTTCAAGAAGGTTTTCATACAATATTGGGCACCTATATGCAAAAGACACAATGCACAAATTAAGGAGGTGTATGCAAATTGTTGGAACAAGATTTGGATGTGCAATAAAGGTGATCCTCCACGTTGGGAATCTATTGATGCTATTGTATGGTCATGAGTTCCAAAATGTAACCTCTCAAAGAAGGTTTCCTCGAAGAGCAGCAGCCTCCCCATCAAGGTGAAGATACCAACCATTGCACGCAAGCGAGCTTTATCCAATTTGTCTCATAGAATCGACTCTGATGCTAACTCCATAATGGAGTGAAGGTACTTGAAAAGCATGACTTTTTTTCCTTGCACAACAATAATTTATTTGAATACTGACAAATATTTGGAAGGTATGACATTGATCTTTTTTCTTTATCTTTTTTTTTGCAAACCATTGCTTTGTGGTTGCAAGTTCTGCACACTCGACAAAATATCAAGGACTAGTGTTGCATTCTTACTTTTTCTCCAACTAAACTAAAATGGTGTTTTTGAACACCACCTTTTTTTGAGAAGAGGCAAAAAATGCTTTGTTAAACTCAAACATATGATGTTTTTTTCTCGGCTAATGCAAAATAGGCACACTCCAAATTGTGAGTTTCATATACATGGCCAAATCCAAGGAGAAAGTCAATGGAGTGCACTTAATGCATTGTAATTGTAACCCCTCAAAAAATACCATGCATTGGTCGAAACCTCAACATTTGACATTTTATTTATGTTGATGCAAACCATGCACATTTGCAAGATTTGGATGGACTGCCAAATCTATGGGAAAAATCAATGAAAAACATTGAATGTTACATAATTACAACCCCTCAAAAGTTTCCAAATTATCAGGATTTTCCCAAATTCTCTAATACGGTGTTCACTGGTGGTGCTAGAAAGAGGAGAGTCTGGGCTACAAGGTTGGTTATCAAATGTTCCAATGAGATTACACTCTTTTGTGCTACACTGTTTGTGACTAAGTTTTTATTGTGTTCTTATTTATGAACTTCATGGAAGATGTGATGGGAAGAACGAACGGGGATGATATTGACTGTTCATATGCTCTAGCTAGTTTATTGAAGTCAAGCGATGTCATTGGGATACTAAGGGACCCAAGACACAAGCGCCTACGTGTGCAAGTTGCTGAGGAGGTGATGAATGACTTCAAGGATGTTGTGGATGTAAAGGAGATGCTTGTAGCTTGTGATACTGCCAGTGTAAGTCGTGAAGCTATTGAAGTCAAGCGATGTCATTGGGATACTAAGGGACCCAAGACACGAGCGCCTACGTGTGCAAGTTGCTGAGGAGGTGATGAATGACTTCAAGGATGTTGTGGATGTAAAGGAGATGCTTGTAGCTTGTGATACTTCTAGTGTAAGTCGTGAAGCTTATACATTTGTTTTCAAAATTTTCAAGTTTGCTATATTGGGAAAGTATACGAAGTTTATAGTGCCCTGCCCCACACCTTGGTCTGTGAGACATGCACAGCAAGAAACAAACCAATGTGCAAGAGAAATGCTTGGAGGGTACCATTGCATAAGGGGCACAATGACTTGGAAGAGTAAAAAGAAATCTGGCTTGCAAACCTTTGAGATGAATGCTTTCAACAATGTCTACTTAGATGTTGAGAAACTGCAACAAACAATGGTCAAATTCTATGGCATGAGAGAAAATGGTAAGAGAAAATCCATTACAGCATTGCACTTTACTTAGTTCATTTCCTGTATCATGTTTATCCTAACGATTTTTCTCTTTTGTTGTACAAATTGCAATGAAAAGTTCATATTTGTCATCAAAATGGATGAAGCTCAATGGGTGAAAGAGCACAAGTTACAGAGAGCCAGCATCTGCATTATGAATAAAGCCTTAGCCTTTGTTCAAGTAGATGAAGAAGTAGAGCAACATTTCTCAGTGCAATTAGAGAAAGATATATGGTGGCTTGCAGCATTTGAGACTCCAAAAGAGTGCCATGAGACATTGAATTGGGTTCTAGATAGAACAGGAATCCCATCAGCCATCCAAAGACAAGAGGAAGGGCAAACATTGACAGTTGATGGCCATGGAACCTTTCAAGTTGAATGGTATCTTGCTGGTGATTTGAAAACACTCAAGTGCTTGCATGGTTGTGATACAGGGGCAAATGCAATGAACACATGCCTTTATTGCATCTGTTCACAATGTAAGCAAAAGGTTGGCTTATAATGGGAGAATGGCATTCTATCTTGCAGCCAAATGCAAGCTCCCAATTGCGACAAGAAGGATCCAAAGTGGGATCCCATCTTGCCCATCCCACTTGAGAGAGTACACATATGTACTTTACACGTAAAACTACACGTACTTGATAAGTTGTAGTATTTGCATCTTATTTATGCTTGGAATTCAATTCCGCAAGAAGTATCTGCACAGTGCATTGTAGAAGCTAAGAAGTTATTGTCAAAGAGGGGATTCCATGGAGGAGGTGTCAAACTTGAGGATAAGAAAATGTCTAGGGCAACACAAAATCTTCCTGCAAAAGTGTCCATGGGTGGAGGGAAGGCAAGGACATTCCTATCGAACCACAATCTCGACAAAGACAAACATACATTATCTCAAAGTAGTTTGGGTTGGGAATATTGGAAAGCATTGTGTGAATGCACGACCAATAAGGCTTCTCATTCTCAAGTAGCAACTTTGAGAGCTAAAGTATGGACAAAGGTAGATGCATTGAGAAAATTGCTTCGCCAGGTTCAAATCGATGAGATGTATTATGAAGGTTTCAAGATGGCTATGAAAGAGCTTATTCAATTAATGGTGAAAGCATGGGGGGAGTCGCACATTACGCATTACATGGTAATCTTAGAACCATCATAATATTTAGCACTTGCTTTATAAACAGTTTTTGTTGCTGATTTGATTCTCATCATGTTTGCAGCATATTCTCTATGCACACGGACCATGGTTTGTACAAAATTGGGGTCCTTTGTCCATTTGGAATACACAAGGCATGGAGAAGTCACACTATAGAGCCAAGGCAACCTACTTCAAGAACTCAAGGCATGGTGGCGGTGTCACTCGTAGCAATGCATTGCATGAGATGTTCGATTGGTTTTTTAGATGTTTACTAGGAAGGAATTTGAAGTTTGAAAAGGCAAAGGCATCAGAACTTGCAAAAGCAGTTCAAATTGTATCAAAGAATAGAAGGCATAGTGCTTGGAAAGCATCCATAGGGAGTCGAGGAGTTGCACGTTGGTTGCAAGCTAGAGTGACAGAAGGGAGCAGATGGGTCCAACCACCAACAGAAGCTATGGTGTGATTGTATACAAATATGAAATAAATATATTGCTTATTTTGACCACAATTTGTGTACTCACTCTTTAATACCTTTCTTATTTTGACCACATGATGTTGGGGAAAGTGGGGACATGGTGAAGGAGGGGTGAGAGAAGGGAGGGGCATGGGGCGGGGCAAGGGGAGGGGTGGAGTGGTAGAAAGGGTGGTGGGAGGGGGGGATGGGGGGTATGGGGGAGGGTGACGGGTGTGGGCAGGGCAAGTAGGGGGAGGGTAAGGGGGGGAGGGCGATGAGGGTGGGGGGGGCTGGATGGGTTAAGGCGGGGGCAGGGGGCACGATGAAACCCTAAATGTAATTAAAAGGGATGTCAAAACATGATGGGCCCTTATAAAATGTTTTTAAAAGCCCTAACTCATTATTCAATGGCAAGAGTGAAGAATACTACTAGACCCACTGGATGCCACCTCCACCCTTCCTCCTCTAGCTCCACCACATCCATGGCATCCATGCACACGAACCTATCCGGGTCTGGTGGTGCCTCCCCCAACTCTCATGAGGTCTCCCAGGATTCTCCTTCGCTTTAGCCTTCCCCTCAGCCTCAACCTTCCCGTGAGCCTTCCCCTCAGCCTCAGCCTTCCCCTTAGCCTTCTCCCCAGCCTTCTCCTCATCCTTCCCCTTAGCCTTAGCCTTCCCCTTAGCCTTCTCCCTAGCCTTTCCCTCAGCCTTCCCCTCAGCATCAGCCTCATTCTCAGCCTTCCCCTCAGCCTTTTCCTTAGATTTCCCCTTAGCCTTCCCCTCAGCCTTGCCCTCCCCATGAGAGCCCTCTCTGGATCAAACAAAATGTGTTCGATAACTTCCCGAACATACAGAGGCTTCCTGAGGGCCAATAGACTGCTAGAAAGAGCACCATCTTCCCTCTCCCGGAGATACAACCCATCACAGAGATGATCCTTGTGCCCATGAGGAGGGTAAAGTAGACTCTGAGGAAGCCCCATACCAAAGAAGGCCAAATCTCTAGACATCAGGGTGAGGAGGACTCAGAGGAGGACCAATGTAGACAAGAGCAGCAAAAGAAGTTCAAGGCAGACAGGAGGCCATGGGAAGGTGTTTAGGTACTTGTAAGGCCGCCACCAAGAGTCAAGAAGCCATACAGAGCAAAGCCAAGAGCGCGGGCCCTGAGGAAGGTCAGGCAACTGCAGAAGACCACCGACAACTTGATCCCGCGTGCTCCCTTCCAACGTGTGGTACGAGAGATAGCACAGGGATATAAGGACAATGTGTGCTCTAGCACAAGAGCTATGGGGGTGCTCCAAGAGGCTGCAGAGCAAGTGACCACTACTTTGTTCGAGGATGCCAACTTGTGTTCCATCCATGCAAAGCACGTGACGATCATGGACAAGGACATGGCTCTGGCGAAGCAGCTATAGAGTGACCCAAGTTTAAAGCCCTAGATTCTCATGCAGCCCACTCTTAGGACTTAGTCCATCCCCACCCTTGAAGGTACTATCTTGTATCTAAGGCCCAAGGGCTGATTTTTTTAAATAAAATATATCGACATTCTCTACACACTTGCATTGTTGTGTATTTTCCATTTCTATGACTGCAGTAACTGATCATTTTAATGTAGGTTTTGATTTCTATCAAGTCATGAAGGAATTTCACTATCGTGCAGAAGGGAAAAGTGTCCGGCACATCACCAAGATGCCCAAATTCATGCCATGGTGGGTTTTTGACTTTGTGGGATCCTAGCAACGTGTCGAAAAATATATCATCAACGACTTAAACAAAATACAATGGAATTCATGATGAGCAATGATAACTTAAAACAAATAATAAAGACATGTAGTCATGTATCCATTGAAATATCCATTTAAATATATGTTTATATATACAAAAGGCCTCACAGGCTATCTTTCTTCTTGGCTAGTTCGAGTACATCGAGAATAGGGGTCTTTGAATCCCCTAGTGGATTCCTAGATATAAATCTAGCTGCAATAGCACTAACATCCTCCTCTCCTGCTACCAAAGACATAACCATTGCCATCAATGCCCTACCATGAATGTTCGATACAAAGGCATTGATAGCAGCCAGGTCGTGTTCCAAAATGAGTTTGTTGGAATTCTGAGTAATGTTGGAGTATCCGATAGCATGCGACAATGCCTTGCACTTTAGCAGCTTCGAAGGACCTCATGGAGAAAATTTGCTATGAAAGACGATGATATGCTCTGTGACTTTGCCAAGGTAATAGGCTAAAGAATGATCTCACCCAAATGTGCTGTGAACATTACCCCATCGAGATGAGAATTCATCAAGCTCAAATGCATCCTGCAACAATTCAACAAACATTAGAAGACCAACAAAACAAATTATACTGAAAGAACATCAAAATAAAAATATTGTTCGAACTTACCACTACAACATCGTTGGCTTCTATCCCTTCCTCATTTGCAATGTTGATGGAACCAAGTGCTGTGTGATGTTCCATTTGGGAGGTGGATGCTTTCTCCTGACCTGTATTGGAGGTGGAAGCTTCTACATGAGAGGGTTGTGCATCATATGCGGACATGTCTACATTCCTCATTGAAACTAGCATCGTCAAGAGAAAGTCTTCCATTGTCTGGTCTTCGGTACCTAAAACCATGGGATCTTTGACACGTGTCAACATCAAACCCCAATAGGAATCCAAGTGCCTCATCCTCTCGTAGTCCAAAAAGAATCTCTATGTCATGGAGGAATACGTACTCTTCTCCATCGATGATGAGGGGGGACAAGGACCATAATTTTGAGTCTGGGTCAACGATCTCCGATGCAGATTCTTGCTCTACTGGGGGCTCTTGAAGTAGGCTCAATTCTTGAGTTGCTTCCATCTCCTTTTTTGGATCATGAAGACTCTCTTCCATGTAGATGTTTGAGTCTAGTCTAGGGATGACCAGCTCAGTAGTTCTACTAGAGGGGGTGCTAGACGATGAGGCTTCTTCCTCTAGATTTCCTTCTTGGAGAAGGAAGATGAATGTCATCTCCCATGAAAGGAATTTGGTGCCTGTATTTCCTGTGATCCCTGTGTCTAGGATGTCTTGAACTTTGACTGTCCTAAACCCTTTGTCTGTAAGGTTGTCACAAAAGCAAGCCAAGCGCTTTACAAACTTGGGTTCCTCTATGAACAAATACTTTATGTAATCTATGGGAACCCCTCTCTTTGAAGTGTGGTCAAGTGTATAGGCAAAATTAGAGAAATTGTCTTGCATGTAAAGGATGAGATTTGAGAAGTCACCCTTGGCTCGCATATATGTGTCTAGGACATCTAAAGTCCTATCAACTAAAAATAGCTCTTCCTCATGATCTGCAAATGCAGTTTGTGAGATGAAGTCATGGAACACAGTTCTAGCTAAATCCATGGCAAATAGCAGTTGATGGAGGGAGTAACTTCCGAGGATGGGAGTTTCTATGGCTCTCTAAATGTGAAAGTGAGAATGTGATGTAAAAAGGGCTCTTGCTCCTAATATATATCAAAATCCTAAAAATTAAAATTAATCATAAACTCCCCAAATTTTTTGAAAAACATGTACCATAAACTGAAAGGAGAAAACATTAAAAGAAATAACATTTTAATTTAATTGTCCATCATCTTTTGAAGTAATAACTAGGATTTGACAGACAAACTATTAAGTGCTACACTAGTCAAACACATTGTTAGCAATTTTCAAAGTTGCAAGAGAAATGAAATTGGCACTATGCATGCACTTCTCCACACAGCGGCTGATCTTACCACCATTTAAGGTAAAGTAGAAGGACTCTGACTTGCCGTCCTCCATGACCAACAGTTGTTCTCGCACATCCCTTAGAGTCCATTGCGATGTGACAGTCACATTCTTGACATCTCCCTCTTCAACATCAATAGAAAAAATTACCCCCATATTGTCTTCATCATTAGAGTCAAGGGGAAGCCACCGGTTATTTGTTTTCTTCCAACACCTATACTGAAAAGCTAAATACAACATTTGGTGTGACAAATGGTATCTAATAACCACATTGTCTTTACATGCATGACATTGAAACACATCACCCTTTTGGTCGCCTGACTTGGTTCCCCAATTCATCCCAAGTAAATCTTCGAGAGCATTTTCATCTACAAGCTTGCAAGACCACATAGTTTTTTGTTCTATGCATGTGTATATTCTGAAATAAAGAAGCAAAAATGTGCAGAGGCATAAACCAAGATAACCTTGCCCATTTGGATCCAAATGTAAACTTCATGGCCATGCCCACATCCTTTGCAATCTTGTCCTTGTACGATTGCAATGTCTTCGAGTCCACATTGTTGTAATCCATGTCTTGAAGTTGTGGTGGTGCAATGGTTTACAGACAGCCATAGCTTGATGATGTCATTGGAGTGATGTATGTTGCATTATACCAATACACATTCTTCATTTACAAGGAGGCCAACTTCTCCCCGGCATGCATTTGCTTACCTAAATCCTCATGAATCTCAGTGAACTTGCCTATGAATGATTCAACTAGTTTCCACTGGTCGAGGTCCCTCGTCGAGGTGCAAAGGGAAAACATCTGCCACGATGAATAAGAGCTCTTAGAATCCAAACACAAAATTTCCAAATGGACTCATTACTTTTACAGGTTAAAAAGTTACATAGATAGAAAGGCTCATAGTGTGATGGTATCCTAGATTGATTGAATGATGGAGGAAGACGCATATCTTTTCCCATGTAAACATGTTGCACTTTTGCGAGCCGTCCTTTCTTCCCAAACTTGAACTTCAAGATGCGCCCCTTCCACTCATGCAAGATGTCACCTCTCTTGCTCTTGGGAAGCTTATGTGGACCTTTGGCTGATCCTTTCATCACTATCCAGTCATTTAAGCTGTAGGTGCAAGGGATCCACTCATCGAATGCATTTCTGGCATTGTGGAAGACACAAGAGGTCACAGCATTCGTGGTCTTGTAGCCTTTCTCATCACTATGCTTCTATATCTTTGTTGAAGTGACATCTAGTTTGAGGTTGACCCGGTGTTGGTAAAATTTTGGATCCAAACCCTTCATATCTGCATACTGCCAGGCGAACACATCGAAAAATTCCTATAAGAGGGCAATCAATTTGCTGCGGAATTCAACTGTCCAACAAAGTGCTGACTTTAATTGGCTTAGATGCTCCATCCGCTCCAAGATAAACAATTCTGTTGCTACTTGCTAGGGCTCAGACTCCTCCTGTGGAACAGAGCTGGCCACGTCTGCTAGGAAACTTTGATGCATGTAACTATGCGTACTGCCTTCCCATCGATGGTGAAGATAGGAACCAACTTTGGATTTGCCTTGAGAAAGGCTTTCTCCTCATCATCTCACACTCTGTATACCATGTTCACTATCTCGGCCAACACAGGTTAGACTGCATTTGCCACCAATGGTGCCACCACTCCCATTGGGACCCGCACTTTCTTCTTTCCTCTCTGCACTGAAATGACGTTCTCCTCCCAATTTTGCTTGAGTTTTGCTTAGCGCAACCAAGGCCTACCCAAAAGGATGCTATACTTTGTTGTTGTGGCTTCCATGTTGAGCAGGACAAAGGACACCATGAATGATATGCCCGCGACCTATAGAACAATGACCCGCAAGATTCTGAGTGGTGGAACCTAGTGTTGATCAACCATGTGGACTAAGAATGGCACCCAATCCCAAGACATCCATCCCATTTCTTGGCAAGTCTTCAAAGTGCAATATTAATCCCCGAACCACCATCTACAAGCACCTGAGCAAACATCCAACTTTGTGCCTTTGTGGAAATCATCAGAATTCTCATGTCAATCAAAGGAACCATCGGAAGTGGGCATGAATCAGCTTGACATAGCTCCACCTCTTTTGGTTTAGACTCCATGTGCAGGGAACACAACAATTGTTGGTGGAATTGCAGAACTAGATTAAGCAACCTGCCCAATGAAATTTGGATAGGAGCCTCCAAAATGCATTCCAACCCTGGCTCCCTTTGTGGGGAGAATTTGCCCACCTCTTGGCTTGGTTAGCGACCAACAATGGAGTTGCTTCGACTGCCTTCGAACCATTTCTCGGTAAGTATAACTTGAACTTACCTAGAATCTCTACCTCTAATTGAACAAAACTGGTTCTGCAAACTACACCTTACATGCCTCATTGGGCATCATTACAGACTCTGCCAGAGATATAATTGGTGGCTCCTTCATTACCAACTGGTAGACTTGGCATCGAACGTGTTCCTAAGCTGACTAATCCAATAGCTTGTCACCCTTCTTGGGAGTCGGTCCTCACAACTTGGTACCAGCATGGGTGATTATGCTTATCTTCGAGCACACCAACGGATCATCATCAATAATGTGTACCATCGAAGTGCTGGGCATTTTGGCGGACATATTTTTCCGCTCCGCGCATTGCCGATCCCATTCCTGAGCCTCCAAGAATTCGTTCTGCCAATGGCCTTTGCCCAAGCAAAACAGACAGGTTTGTGGTCCATTTTGACCACGACCCCAACCTCCATGTCCATGGCCACGTCTATTGTTGGGACTAGAACGCTTGCTCTACTACGCTCTTCTTGCACAAGACATAGCCACTCTTTGGCCGTGCCCATTGTAGTGGCATCCTACCGTGTTGTGCATATTAGTCAAGCAAATCATGCACCAATTTGCATTAAGAGCTCGGGGGGGTCACTATGTATAAACCCTCTATATCATGTGCGTTCAAGGCCTATATTTAAAGTCCCTTATCTGTAAAAAATTTCATTCATAAAATGTACCCCTTTTCTATACAAATCTGTAAATTTTTTCCAAAACTATTTAAAATAGTCCCTTATGTATATTTATTTATGTAAATTTTAAAAATAAAAAAAATCCTTCTGTTGAACTCACGTGATAGGGTTACATATGATGAGTGACCCCCCCGAGATTAAGAGCACACTCGACTGCAGAGTGAGTAGGATTGTGATAGTGGGTGCACCATATACCCTTCAAGCCTTTAGGTATGGATCCTTCTCCGAAAGCCACTAGCATGCCCTTACCCCCTTAAGAGGCTCTCTAGTCTTTGTCTCTGCTTTCAAGTCAGAATCCTTTGAATTGGTACCTTCAGACCTTCCGTCGAAACTGATCGCATCCAAATCTTCCTCACTGTCATCTGACTTCTTTGATTTTGACATTTTCTTCTTGGTTTTTCTCTTTGTGGATTTGTGGTTCTTGGATGTCCTCCCGTGAAGTGATTCCCCTGCTCTCACTACATGTGACTGCCACAAGCATTGTGTGTGTCCAATCCACTATGGCCAATGCTGTCTGTAGATCTTGTGACAACCTCGAAATGAAGTAGTCCTCCTGAGTAGGGCTTTGAGCCGCAGGCACACTTTGCAAGATTAAATTGAATTTGGATGCATAATCATCCACATCCTGATCGCCTTGCTCCAAGCTATGCAATCTCTCCACAGTTTGTAGAATCATTTCTTCTCGATGAAATCGCCTCCAGAATGCATCATGAACCACATCATATGTGGCGAAATGGTTCACTGCGTACTCTGCCAACCAGCGTGCCACCTTACCTGATAAAGTTGACTCAAAAACCATCTCTTGTGGAGCTCTTCAAACATCGGACATGCGCATCGGGGTCGTCCAACTTTTCCCTCAAAAACTTGGCATACTTTATGTTACTTGCCACAACTACAGGAGCTGCTACAATCATCACAACACCTCCAACGTTTGGTGCCCCTCTAGACAACCTTCCTAGACCAAATAGATTGCAAGAAGTAGTTGAAACCATAGTTGGAGATGAATATGCACTCAAAACCCAGCATGCATCAATCGAGACCTGTACCTGCAGCTTTGGCAGTGAAAGTGACTGAGCAGGTGGACTTTGATGCCAATCAACCCATCTTGGAGCTTCTTGCAGACTATCATCTCCATTCTCAAGATCATTGTTGCACCACCACAGTCGCATCATCGATGTCAAGAATTAGGAGGTCCTTGCAAGCGTGTGCACATGCATGCTTACTAGGAAGATAACAACCACAAAATGCACTGCCATGACCACCGGATGAGGTTCTTCACTGAAATTTTCACACTCTCTTGACCATAAGCAAGGTATTGGGGGTCGGATTACATCCGATCAAGTTCATCTCGAAATCCACAAATGCGCCTCCTTACCACAACAATCTCCTCTGGAGTGAGTACAACTATGTGCAAACCTCCATGTGAAGTGTCTTTGCAATGACGGCAAGGAGAGGATGACATGAGCGCTCAATTGCCCGATCACAAATTCCTTGCGTGATGGTAAGAATGCACATTATGATCGCCAATGTGTAGCATCATAAATGCACACAGATGCTAGGGAAACAATAGACAAGCGATAAGCATAACATCCACGAGAATGGAATACGAATATGCAAGAGAATGACAAAACACTGAAAAGCATTGTATTTCAGAGCAATAGCTCACACAACATCTGTGTATGGAATGACCTCGAAATGCTAGTAAATGACATTATTCTGACTTTCAATGGTGTTATTTATCTTGCATTAGTTTCATCCAACATGATATCGGAAATGACATTACCTAGCTCATTTTCAAATTTATTGGCACCATATATTTTTGCTCTTGAATTCTATTGCAAGTACTTATGCATGTTCACTGTCCTCATTGATCATGTATAGTCACATCATGATCAAGTATACTTTGTCACTATGAATTGGTATATGAGCTACCTTTGTGGATCCTTTAAATGTAGCATGAAGAATACACTTGTCTTTTATAAATGAAAAACATAAATGGATCAGCTATATTTGTAGTGATCTTGTCAATTCCAAGAATTCCATAATCGGGCCATATGGTTGCATGTGTACCTACTTCTTGTAATCTATACTATCAAGCTGTCAACAATCCATGCTTAAATCCTCCAACTTCACATGTAGTTCAACTTCAAAAATCTAGTTAAGTGAGATGGCCTTTGTAATTCACACATGTACTCTAGAGTAGGTTCTTTAAAGTTTGTATCGTGGATAGCAGATGGACAAGTTTATTTATCTACATTCCAAGTAGAAAAAGGAAATATATCAATGTGTGAGAAAATAGTTTTCTTGATATGGCATCATTACCTTCATGAACTTAAACTTTGCAATTGTCTTATATTAGAATTGATGTGATACCTAATGCACGGATTTAAAAAGTACATTTTTAAAAATAAAAATACATACTTTTCGATTAAAGATCGTGGCCTAACACCCTAGACGCAAAAAAATGTGGTTCTTTACAATGGCTATCGACCAGAAGACTACCACGTGGTGTACGCTCTTATCGCAAGGTACCATAATGTGCATACCGTGTGGTAGCTAGCCAGACCAAGTAGGATCATTTGCCCCGCATGGTCCCTCATCTCTATCGCATAGTTTTCTTTAGGACACCACCAAACACCACTGGTAACCTACCTTTACCATGCAGTACATGTCCAATCGGCATGTGTGACACCCTGGATCATTCGATTGGGAAGGATAAGAAATCTTGTACGTTGACATACCACGCGGTGTAGGACGGTGCCGCTCGGTGTTTGTGACAAATCCTATAAAATGACCTCGCTCCTACCACTACCGCCCTGCCAAACCTGTTGCTTTCCTGCCACAATTGTTGCTTCTGCTTTTTGGTTAGATTCTAGAGCTTTTAGAATCGGGCCAGGTGATGACCCACCTTGGCCAGTCAGATTCACCTTGCATGGCTGACTGTCAATAGGCTGTTTGAGAGAGGCAAAGAGAGGGATTGAAAGAGACAGAGAGAGAGGAAAGAGAGGGAGGGAGAGTAAAAGAGAGAGGAAACACAGGAAAGAGAGGGAGAGTAAAAGGGAGAGAGGAAATAGAGAGAGGGAGAGTAAAAGAGAGAGAGGGAGAGATGTTTGTTTATGTCTCAATGAGGCCAGGAGATGATCTGCTTAAGCCAATAATATTTGCCTCACCTCGACGGCTATGAGTAAATATTGAAACTGGGTGATGGCTCGCATCTGCTAGTCGATTCCCCCCACTTTGATCTTCTTATATAACATATCTATTTATGTGCATACGTGTCAGTAGAGCCAAGTTTTATTCGGATGATGGCCTGCTTTGGCCGGTCGGTTCCTCTCGATAAAACTCTTCCCAATTGGATGTGTGATTGGCAAAGCTGATCTAGATCATCTTGGTTATGTGATGCTATTATATGTTTTCTATTCTTACCTCCACTAGCTAATAGATTGACACTCGATAGTGACTTTACGAAATTCGCTCTATAATGGTAGAATATCGCGTAGTGATTGCTATAGTAGTGGATTATGTTGCGAGATCACGAATTACTTAATGTAATATACCATTACCTTGAAAAGTTAGTAGTTTATTTCTAAGGATCCAAAGTTATTCAAAAATGTTAATAATGTTGCATGTTGCACATTGCTTTTGAGTGAGATTTAGTTTACACCAGCATTGCAATTTTGCATGTGTATCTTGGATGTTCTTTATTTTGAACTTTGAGCACTTACAAAACAATTGTTGCATGCACTAGCTCACTACACTGTCTACACACTTTTAGCCGGAAAAGTTTTCGAGACCAGAGGCTAGAGGCTAAGTATGGCGATGCTCAAAGGCCATAGAGAAAAGGAGATCAAGAGGGCGAAGGGATGTCATAGGAGAGAGAAAGGAATTACAAGTGGAGGGAAGGAAACGGGAGACTATGACACAAGGGGAAAGGGAGAGGGGGAAGAGAAGCATGTACATGATAGGAGGAGGAATGTTGAGATGTAGACATCAAGGGAAAAGAACCATACTTTATTTGAAAGAAGGGAAGAGAGGGAAATATCAAAATACTAGCTAGGTGGCTTTACAAGAATGAGCGTGTCTCATCAAGGAATAGCCCCTTCCTTTTATAGCCAAAAGAGGGGGTCTCTCCACATTAATGTATCCTCCCACATGCATGGTGTGTGTGGAAAAGTCTCCCATGTGGGCTAGGTGGTTACGCACTCTCCATTGTGTGCGACAACCCTTTGCCTCAATTTTCCACATAAATCAAGCCCCATATCTCAAGTCTATGATACTCCCTTGGTCTCTTTCCAATTTTATAATATGTTCAAACCTCTAGGAGGACAAGTGGAGGGTTGGCACAAGGAATCTTGCCACCTCATCCTACTTTCCCCATTATTTAACTAGCTCTCTTTGTCCTTCTATACCTCCCCCACATGGGCCTAACCCAAATGGAGGGAATAACTCAATATAATAGCCATTTCCACTTATTTTTTATTGCTTCTCCCATGGACTTTGAGCCATATCTCACTAAATGCAGCCTAGGTGGAGGGGTGGCACATGGAGGAGCCATGCCACCTTGCATTTTATAATATTACTATTATGGATTATGTACAACACACCTTATGGGTCCTCTTACATGGAAGGGTGGCACATGGTCATGCCTTGCCACCTCAACCTTGGGCCTATGCACACCATATTTTATTATACTATTGCCACATATACAAACACACATGCATATTAATGCCTTTTTCCTTAGACAATTTTATCCATAACAACACCCATCTCTAATGGCAATGCAAGAGAATTTAAAGATTGAAATTGAGATGCTTGCCCGTAATACAATGAGGAAGAAATCCGAGCCCATGCAAGCTCAAAATTTCTATGTGATCAAATGATATCCCAAATATTTGACCTTATTTACACGAGCTAGCCCGATTACGGTCGAAGGTTAAACTGATACTTGATTAATTTATCCCTCGAGTTTTTGGAGATCCAATAGGACAATGGGAATTATAGGAGAAGGTGAGCAATGTAGCCTTGCCCATCAATGGAGAGGTGAAGCTTGCACTCTGCATGACTGAATGGAAGGCATCACAGATATCTAAATTTAGAAAAAACTAGAAGACTAAAGGGTCTGTTGGAAAGGCAATAGTCAATGCCTTGGTCCATATGACCAAGATGGCTAGTGGTCCAGAAGCAAATGCTGAAGTTAAAGGGAGAGCACAGATAGAACTATGTACTACATTTGTCGACATGTGCTCCCACACAGTACTCTTTCCATTGCAAGCATTGACCTTGCACGATGACCTTGCACGAACTGGTGGGCAAGGGAGGAGAAGGGAAGTTATTTAGGATACAGATTGTGGGTGTCCCAGGTTTTAGGCCAACAGCGTGGTATGATGGAAAGAGGGGTAATAGAGATGATGCCCATGCTCATATGGAACTAAAGAATGAGCTAGCGATGACAGTTGTCCATAAAGCTGTGTGTCGAGTATTGGGGTACTCACACACCCAAGAGCTATGGATTGTCACTCCCTTTTTTAATGGTGGAAGAGTGCACGATATGCTAATGTGTCTCCAACAACGATGTCGGACATACGCATGATGGGTTCAGACCATACATCTCAGAGAAGGACCAAGCTTTGACTGGAAACCTCCACTCACTAGGTTGCGAGCAAGGTTATTTTGTCATCATGGTTTATCCATTGTTGCTACTATTGCTAGTGGTTTGAAAGTAGTTCATGAACAAAGATATGCACACACCAATTTGCAAGCAACCAACTACATGTTGGACTTCACGACAGATGACATGCTTATCCGAGTTGGGATTATTGATTGGGGAAGAAGCCTCCACTAGACCAAAAGTCGATATCAACACGATCCAGATTTTGCTCCTCCGAGGGCATTTCCATGGTTAGCACCAGAATTATATGCCAATACAACTACCCGAGCAAATCCCAAGGGCACATGGGCACTGGAGTCAAATTGCTTTGCCGTTGGATGGCTATTTCAGCAAATTTCCAAGTTTCTCATAGATGTTGTAAATGCTCTCAGTGACAACTCCGTGAAGGGCGACGTTGCAATCAAGCTTGTGGTTGATTGTGGGAATGTGCTTTGCAAGATTGATCCAAAGGAGCGACCTTCCCTCCCCAAATCTGACCACCATGCTGATCATTCTCCTCTCTATCTTGTCCACCTTGGTGTTTGTGGTGCTTCTGTGTAGACTATTTATCATTTTGTTGAACAATTGCACACAATGTAATTGTTCATGTGGATTGAAAAATTGACATCAAGACATGCACGTGACAAAGCAAGCAATTTTTTTACTCGGGGGGGTCACTATGTATAAACCCTCTATATCACGTGCGTTTAAGGCCTATATTTAAAATCCCTTATCTGTAAAAAATTTCATCAATAAAATGTACCCCTTTTCTATACAAATCTGTAAATTTTTTCCAAAACTATTTTAATTAGTCCCTTATGTATATTTATTTATGTAAATTTTAGAAATAAAAAAAATCCTTCTGTTGAACTCACGTGATAGGGTTACATATGATGAGTGACCCCCCCAAGTTTTTTTATGCTCTAAATTTTGAAAAATGGGCAAATCTATGCAATTTTTTGGCCACTACATCTGTAACTATAAATTTTGCAAATTGAACACATATATACTTTTCTTCTATCAATAGTGGCTTACAATGTAAACTTTGACCAAAATCTACAACTATCAACAACTATCGTGTACAATGTGCATTTTTATAATATGATGACAAGCCGTTATTATGTTGGTTGATGTGAAAATTGGCATGATTGGATTATTTTAAATCTTCATGTTCGGTGAAATGAAAATTATCATAGATTAGCCATCATTGAAATTATAAATATTTCATAGACACTTTGATGGGGTTTATGCTCCCTCTACAAAGTGTGTTTGGAAAGATTTATAATTTCATCAAGGGCTAGTCTTCCATCGCTCTAGCCACCATTAGAATCATTTTTTGCATCTCAAATAAATTGATTTTTAAGAGAATTGCATTTTAAAAGGTTTGCAGCGTGAGAATTACATTTTAAGTGGCATTTTAAAAGAAATGCATTTTAAATAAATTGCATTTCAGAAGGATTGCATGTTAAAAGAATTGCAATTGCAACATTTATCAGATATAACCAACTATCACACTAACATCTCTTCTTTTGAGTCACTAGATTTCGGTGTAGGGTGAGTCTGTATAGGGGCATCATGCAAGGGACCTGGAAGATCTGTGTCTACCCACTTTGGCATATCATCGTCACTGCATACCCCTTTCACATCATCCAGCACTCTACCATTCGCATAGAGGTAACCAGCTTTTTCGATCTTTTTGATGTCAAGCGGTTTCTTGTGATGGAGTGCACAAACTTATAGTTACTCCAGTTGTGTTTGCTAGAGGAGTTGCTACAAGGTTTTAACAACACCTTCATGGCCAAGGCTTGCAAATGAGTTGTGGATGCTCCACACTCTTCCCA
Organism: Dipteris shenzhenensis; assembly: GCF_047967505.1. Taxonomy (NCBI): domain Eukaryota; kingdom Viridiplantae; phylum Streptophyta; class Polypodiopsida; order Gleicheniales; family Dipteridaceae; genus Dipteris; species Dipteris shenzhenensis. Next base: position 52,499,103 of record NC_141601.1, read on the forward strand.
CCATCTCCATGCTAGCATATCTTTTGCTAATTCTTTAATTCTTGGATAGACAAACAGTCCTTCTCTATTTCAAAAAGTTGATAGTTCCTTAACAGCAGAGGCATACTCTTTCCTATCCGCAAAAAAACATCCAAGAAGATCATGCCATGACTACGTTATCTATACATTGATCTCTATGCGATATTCCCACCATTGCGGATCTAATATATGGGTGGCATAGTGCAAAGAGTTGTGAGTTTGAGTCCATCATTTTCGCACCATATTTTGCAACTCAATTTGTTTAGTCATGCTATATCCACCTTCGCCTCGCATGTTCCTTCAAAACATCCCTCTCAGCCGTCCACTATGCCATATAAGCACTTCCCATGCTTCGCCCTTTCACATCCAACCTCCGGATTGCAAACCAAATTGGCTTCATAGCTTCCACTGCACCTGATACCCTCTTCCAAAATGTCGGGTTATTAACCAATGCCTTTAGGTCTCCAAATTCATTATTACGAGAGTTTTGGTTGAGTGTGCCTCGGCTATCCACTCTGCAGCTTCTGCGCTGATTAGCGTCTTAGTTACAAGATCCTGCTGCTTTAACAACCGCTCCATCATTATATAGTTTGTTCCAAAATGCATTTCACCTGGCTTTAGAAGCTCTAGTAGGTGACTTGTAGGTTGATGATTCTTGAATATGACTAGTAATCGCTCATGGTTAAGAAACTACAACACGACCTTTCAAGCCTCATTCGTAGTAACTTTGAAGAATTTTGTCTCAAGTGTTTGGTACCAATCCTACAAGACTAAGTCCAAACAATGGCACGAGCATGGCGATGCCCAAATACATCAATATCTACGATTAATAATTTTCCCAATCTTTCGACAATTCTTGGCATTTTCAATAATCAACTGAATAATATTGTCAGGACCGATATCTTCAATACATCTACTTAACTGTTATGCAATGAATTCTCCCATCTTAGCCTCATTGCTTGTATCAATCGACTGTCGGAAAGCCTCCCCTTTGAACGTCATAAACATGATGTTAATCAAGGGCCGCTTGCTAACATTCTTGCATCCATCTGATATGATGGTGCAAGAAGTTTTCTCAATGCCATCATAAACCACTTGCTGCATCTCCTCTTTCATCCTAATGTAGTAGGCATCCAACATGCTGTTACAGACAGCATCGTAACTAGGCATTGTGAAACCCGAGCCAACTTCAACGATAGAGGCCATAGCTGTTTTCCAATGTGGGCTTTGCACCATGCTCAACGAACATCCCGTGCAATAAATAGCTTCAAACACATCTTGTTGTACCTTCTTGATATGTTGTGCTTTGAAGGAAGCTTCTAAGGATTGTTGATGGACACATAAACAGGCATTCAAACGAGGCACATTACTGCATTTTCCTCTTTCCATATGCACATTCGAGCAACTTGCCGACTGTGTAAGGGATCTGGCACCACTACTATGTGCAGTTGCACTTTGTGAAAACAACTTTCCATAGTCACTGATTGCTCGTCGGATGTTTCAAGACCCATGGTTATTTCTTCAATTCCAAGTTGAGACTGGTGGCGTGCCACTATTTCATCCTACACTATCGCTATCTAACCACCCAAGACAACAATCAACCTTTCCAGTCCTGGACCCTTGCACTTTCCAATTTGTCTTTGAGGGTTGCCTAGGGAATGTTTGCGCATACTATAGGATCTAAGGATTCCATCCTGAGATCATCGATGATGTTAAAGATGTATACTCTCTTGCCTATAGATTGGGCATTCTCCATTAATAAAGTGTTTTGTTTATGATCCATTGCTTCCATTGATGCTCCAACATGTGATATCAGAGCCTTTCCACCCTCCTTGAGCCTCCACCCATCATCTTCTTCAACCTCTCCATTTCGTACAAGGTTTGTGTGAGTTTGTGTGTTACCACATGGTGGTTAGTGTGACCAGCTTACATGGTAGAAGGTTCTAGTAGGTGTGACTGAGAGAATCGTGAACCTGATTTAGAGACTAGGAAAAATTTATGGATCGGGATGCTCTACTAAGCTCACATATGATGTCACTCTTGGATGTAACTTGTGCCTATATATTGGGCATATCTCTCATGGATAATAACTCTTTTTCATCATCTTGGTATCTCCATCTTATCTCCATGCTACTCCAACATGTGGTATCAGAGCCATGGAAGCCACCATAGCCCAGGAATCCTAACTAGGTCATGTTGCCATGTGGCATCATCCCTACCAAACTCACCTTCTTCCTCATCTTCTTCTTCCCCAATTTGTTCTGATCTTGTCAAGCTCCAAACACACACAAAATTGTAATTGCTATCTTACTCAAAAGCCTAAATGAGGAATATGGCACTACTATTACTACTCTCACCAATATACCAGAGATTAGTTTGGTGGAAATTGACGCATCTCTCTTGGAAAAGGAAAGGAAAATCAAACAGAGGAATGACTACAAAGAACATGCTGACTACAAAGGAGCTACAAAGAACATGGGGCATATTTGGCTAAAAGCAACTTCAAGGGATCCACCAGCAAGAGAAAGATGAAGTGCAAATTTTGTGGAAAACCTGGACATTTTGAGAAAGAGTGCTATGCAAAGAAGAAAACCTTGTGGAAGAAGTAGAGAAAGAAGAAGAAGAAGAACCAAAGGATGTTAAAGCTCTCACTACTTTCAGCACCCAAATCAATCTTGACAAGGTGATGACCCATATGTTTTCTGAATTGTTTGTGTGTGTGGTCAATAATGGTTCTCTACCCTGGGATGTCTCCCTTAAAGATCGTTAGTCTTATGTTTTACGTGGTTGGACCCATGGGTATTTCCATACATAGTCATTGTCCAATCCTCCAGTTGTAAACCAAGAGTCCTAGGAGTGAGTCACAGGTTGGGGCCATGTGTGTTGCCACATGATGGTGGGCAAGCCATGGAGCATCCCATGTACTATTGCTGAGGGATGAGGTCATCAATTTGTGGGAGGGAATGAAGGACAAATTGATGTAATGGGGTGCACCCAGGGGGCAGATTGCCTTTTTTCACATCTCGCTCTTTCTCGAGTAAGCATCTATCTGCAATATGATCTTTCGTGACATGATGCTCTGTACTCAAAAGTCGGTATTTCACACACGCTAGTGCAGTAGCTAGCACTGCTTACATGCACATGGCGGCTCTTTCTAACTCACCTTCCTTTTCAATCTTCACCATTTGACATAATTATTCAAAGATCTAAATGCATTCGTTCATGCTACAAGCAATCTAAAACATCTGGACTCAAATAAATACACAAGGAACCAGCAACTGATCGATTAAGAACATCCATCGTTGTGTGGATAAAAATGTAAATATGCTTTTCACTTGTTGCATGCTGATGCGTAGGTGCATAGCTATGTACATAGCTAGTTGGTGGTGGCTTTGAGCTATGGACACTCTCATAAAAAACTCCACATTGATGTATATGTTTTCTTGAGATGGTAGATACTTCCATGGGGCCTTTTGCAAAATGATGAACTACAGTGTAGGTGCACCAGACAATCCAGAGCATGGTATCTAGAGTGTGATGATGTTTTGTTGTGGGATGACATACGCCTTTCATGGTTGTCCCGAGTCATTTCTGTATGACGGCATGAGATTTTTTTTTTTGTCATTGTTGTCTTGTAAGTCCATTGTGTCGGGATTGTGTTCACCATATGTGGTAGTCTGGGCAATTAGGCACTAAGTATTGGTGGCATGCATTTGTGTGCACATAGTCGATGATTTGGGCATTAGTTTTGAGATTTGTGTATGTATTTGCATGCTTGCACATGTGTGATTGAATAAATGTGCAAGTGCTTTGGGTGGAGTTTTTTTGGTGTGCATTTGAGAGGCGTAAAAAAGCATAGATCTTGAGAAGCTACATGGAACGTGATGTGGCCATGCAAGCACACGTAGCCCTCTATATGAATCTGGAAGGATGAATGTAGGTTAACGGATTCCTCATGCAGGGTTGGAAGTGTCGATGTGTGGGTGGAGATTTCTAGAAGGAGGAGAATTGAATTCAAAGGGAGGAGGCTCGTAGGAGTGGAAGGTCTTGGGAGAAGCTGGTTCGGTGAGCAAGAAGACTATGGGGAAGAGAGCTTCTTATGAGGCCATCGCGACTGTGGGAGGATCGGGGGATGACAAAGGGAGAGCTTGGTGACGGTGGGCACAACAGTGAGCTTGTTGGAAGGATGGGTAGTGGGAGAGCCTTACAAGAGCCGGGGTCTCTACTTTGCTTCAATTGGATCTCCTCGGACGTAGAAAGCATGAGTTTCACGTGCACACAGGAGAAATCGGGAGGCTTCTATGATCAAAGGAAAGAGAGGCATCACCATTGTTGCAAGCTGGTTGGGTTAAGGAAGGAGTTACGTGAGCTGCGTGAGCTCTAGGATATTCTAGGAAGCTGGAAGACCAGGGCGATGCGGGGGAGATGTGAACTTGTCCAAGATGAAGACTTCCAGGGTTGAGGGAGTATATGGTGTTTGGTGTTAGGGGAAGGGATGAGTATATGGAAGAGATTGTAGTAGTTATAAAGGCAATATAGTGCTCTATCTTTCTTGCAATCATCGTCTAAATTATTGTCTAATTCCATTAGAATAGTTCCACATAGTAAATGTTCACTCATTTACATCTTCAGCTTGTACACGGGTGATTTAACTTTCTGCAATGTTAATGCATTGTAGGATGCTAGTAATGGACTTGACATTTGGTCCCTCACATCTCTTTATTAGTTTATCTTCATCGCCAATCAAATGTTTTCTTATCCTCATGGACAATCCTGTAAAGACTTGGTTGCATAAGTTGCACTTTCACTTTTGATGCCCTAATATTGTAACAAAATCCTACAGTTTTGCAACACTTTGGCCTTTTCCTTCAGTCTTGTTTGGCGGTTGATGTTGGCCTACCCTAACTTCTCTGTCCGCCATGGTTGTTGTACATCTAAAAGAGAAAAACCATCTCAATTATTAATATGTTTTGAGAAGCTTAAGACAATGTCACTAACATGTCATCAAAAATAAATGTATGTTTGCTAGACCTAAACAGAGAGCAACCATCCAATCGTCTTTCCGACATAACTGGATGGTTATGGATGTGGTAATCTCCCTGTAGAAATAGGCGTGGGATGGCAAGTTTCCTTTTCCTATGTCCTGCTCTTTCTCAAGTAAGCATCTATTTGCACTATGATCATCCACATCATCATGCTCTGTATGCGAATGTCAGTATTTCACACACATTAGTGCAGTAGCTAGCAATACCTACATGTGCACTTATCAAAACCCTTTGTTTGAATCTATAAAGTGAACGATGCTACCTAGGTTAGACATATCTAACGTAGGTTTAGACATACATTTCATACCTATATAAGATCAACTAATTATTCTTAGATAAGATAGTATTTATCTTTGCACATAAATGTACAGTATACAATGCCACAAATTTCTTCTTACAAGCAAACTAGTATAGTCTGTAATGATCTCTAACATGTAATTTGTGGGTTGATACAAGCTGGCAATTGTGAGCTACACAACCGGCTACACTTTCAACAGGTTGTTATTATCAACAAGTGAATGCGAGGTACAACCGGCGAAAGCTAAGTATTTTCATCTTCCTATTGCCCAATAAGTACATATAAAGTATAATATATCATTTTCAATTAGCCATCCATGTGCAAGTAGTTATTGATCGGCATATGCGGACCACCTACTAGCACATGGTTCAAAGGTATTTTGTATCCATATGCAAGTAGTTACAAGTCGGTATAAGCGGACGCCCCACTGGCACATAGATACTTACAATCAATCTCATATATATTTTTTACTAGTTTTTTGTAACCTATAGGCTATATAGCTAGTAAAATATCAAAAATGTAAGATTTCACTAAATTTTAAAAGCTAATGTCTACGAAAAAAACTTTTTTGCTTTTCTTTTTGTGAAAATAACGTCAAATATATTTAAATGAAAACATTCTTTAAAAAATAATCTTTCAAATCACAATACATGTTCTCATCTCAAAAGCTATTTACCTTGATGCGCATATCAAGACCATGCATTTCTTTTCTTGCGGAACAAAGAAATAAGATATTGCTCAAAGGAAAGATATCTTAATACATTAAATGCATGGGGGGAAACACGAGGAAATATGCATGATCAGCCTTACAAACTATATAGACCACATCTAACTTTGTAACATGTTAATATGCTCAAATTAATGCCTCCAAAGCTATCATACTCATTTAACCTTTGGACATATCCTAAAGGCACTCCCATATCACGCATGGGCAAAATTAAGAAAATTTGCATGAGCACACATGCAAATGACATTCTACCCACATGAAACTTCTCATAAACTCTCAAGGAACGTGAAAGTAAGGTTTGAAAGTTTCCTCGGGTTGAAGAGATCAACATAGTGGAGTTTTCAAAGTATATGGGTACAATGATTGCGAGTTTTTATAAAGCAATGAAAATGATATATTGAAGAAATCAATGGGTTTAAGGGGAAGCGTGGCGTGCATGGACCGCTCGGTGCTCTTAGGAATCGGTCTTCATTGTTTCCAAAGAAAGAATCAGAGTCTTCATAAGCTCCTTTGACTGCACTCTCAGTTCCAAACTACACTTCTCTTTCGCTATGAGGATCCGCACTTTGATTGCTCCACGACCACCTCACTTTCCTAGGCTTTGCCATGCTCGCTCAGCGTTTGTAGCCATCTTTCTCTGCCTTCTGGCGGGTCCTCTAATCTTTTCATGCAACGCAGCTGCTATGCGTAGCCCAGGTACATTCCTGTCCACTCTGTGAAGGTTGACTCAATCTAGCCCTCCTTTCTAACACCCTTACGCTGAAAGTTTTGAATATCATGACAAGAATAAACACGAGCTCCATTTCATCCCACAACAATCTCTGTTCCAGTCAATTGCAGTCCGTCCGACTTGTGGCTAACTTGTGACTCTAAAATTGCGCAGCTGACGTCCCTTTGTGGAGGGCCGCGGATCAGACCTCGTCGGGCCGCACCAGAGGGTTTTCCTCATTACGGCGCTCGGTACGCAAACTGGCTCTGCTTAAGCTTGAGTACGTTAAGTATGTGTGGGCATATGGTAATTCGGGTTTGTCAATGATATGACAGATCGTACAAGAGCAACATGAGGGTTCGCTCGGAGCTCCTATCACTAACTGTTGCTAGGCACACTGAAGAAGCCCTGGGGCCTGCTGGACTTCAGATGTACTGCTCGAGGATAAAAGATCAACTGTGAAGTACTTTCTTTAGGGAGATCGGTTGTTACTCTCTTGGAGAGATGTTTTCCATTATCCAGTGGGAGAGTTGAATGATGATTTTGGTTAATTTCCACGTGTTTTTATACTTCATATTTTCAAAATCATAGTAAAGACTCCACTCCTGTTTCTGTTGCTCATCCAATTAAATGCACAACTTCATCCAGCGATGAGTTAGCCTCTCATTGGAAACACCTTGAATACTTATCTTCCTCTTATTGGAAACACCTTGAGTACTTTTCTATCTCTTGTGCACATAAACTCCAACCTTTCATAGACACGGAGCCTCACAGTATCGGGCTTTGCTTTTCCTCAACATGTAATCAATGTAGATTTTGTTATTGCATTTTGGCACTGATTGCTTGTATTCATTGTGTAGACATGGATTCAACCTTGTGGACAACTGTAAAATCGTGTTAAAATGAGGGTTGCTTGTTTCGATGTATGTTCTTGATCGAAACGTAGTGATATACATGTGAAGATTGAAGTGCAGAGTGTTATGTGGAAACCCGCTATGACCTTCAATTTCTTGGGGCATGGCTCAGCTTCCTTCGGTAGGATTAATTGATGAAATTGTGAATGGGTTCTATTAAACTCGTTTTCATACAACAAGACAATTCTTCTTTCTTTCTTTCAAGTCATACAAGCTCAGCTCTAGTTTTGGGCACGAGCTCTTTTCAAACCAAAATGTTCAACGGTTCATCTCTATAGCGTATTCATGAGCAAGTATACTTTTATGGAGCACGAGCATTTCCTGTCTAGCACCGAGTCGCTTGCTTCATATGGACCCATTGTTTGACTCATCCTAGTAAATGTCATGAAGTCTACTTCTCTTGGATTTGAAAGAGAGAATATCTAGATTTACTATTATAAGAGGTGGTTTATGGAAACATTGTGTGGGAATTTGGGTTGATTGTTGTGAGTGCAAGGCAATGTGTGAACAAAACTCATCACATGAGCAACTTTTGGGGTAGAAAGTCCAAAGCATGTTGCCAAATAGAGGACAAATATCATGGTATTCTAAGTCTCATGAAGCCTATGAGCTCACCTTTCACACTAGATTCAAGTAGACAACTATAATTTGAAAGAACATGCTATTATATCTGATAATTGAATAGCATTTTGAATTCAACACATAACATTTTACATTTAGCACATAGCACTTTGTGTTTAGCACATATTCACATGTTTGTATGGGAGAAAGCTAACATGCCCTCCTCTCCAAAAATTATAAGCCCAAGGAATGTGCCCTTCCTTGTGAACATAGCACTTGCATTTGGCACAAAGTACTTATCGCACTCACAAGAAAGTGAGCTTTAAATTATAACCCCAATGAATGTGCCCTTCCTTGGGAACATAGCACTTGCATTTGGCACATAGTACTGATCGCAATCACAAGAAAGTGAGCTTGAAATTGAATAACACATTGAGAAACATTTATTTCTAGAGAAGGGCACAATTTTAATATCTATTCTGGCAACTTACAGAGATGAAAACGGTTCTCTTCTCTAGAGATAGATGTTTCTTAATGTGTTTGTCAATATGGCCCTTGAGTAGTCCTTTTGGTTTAAGGGCCATATTAACAAACACATGAAAAATATTTATCCCTAGAAAAGATCACAATTTCAATCAAGTTTTTTTTGTGTGTAATTGGTAGGCCAAAGTAAAAAAACAATGAAATCTATTTTCTACCAAAAAAGCAAGCATTGTGTGCTCACAAATAACATCATCTTTACTCCGTATTATTTATAGAAGAAATTCCTTAAAGACCAAAGTTGGACCAATTCAAGATACTACATTAGGAGGCTGACACTTTACATAATATTTTCTTTCCTCTTTTTCTCTCTAGCTTTTGCAATTCCCTCTTTTGGGCCTCCCAATGTTCTCTTTCCCAACTTTTGAGTTGAAAAGTTAACAAGTTTTCAATTTGATTGCATGATAAAGTAAGATACTCCATAGAAGAACTGTGAAGATAGTGGGAGAGAGGGAAGGAGTCTCACTTGCGGCTTTCTCACATACACAATGGGGAAATACACACACAGGTGGAGACTGAAAACAGTTTTTCTCTTCTTAGTTGTGAAAGCCAAAAGAACTCTCGTACAAAGAAAATAGAAGAACCCTATATGTGGGTCTCAAACCAAACTCAACTAACTAAGGTGGCATACTCATTGAGCCACAAACTAGAGTAGATAAGGATAGCTGTCATCCAGCTATTATTCGTGGGTGGTGTACCAACCGCATCTGCAGCTAACAAGTCGGTGACATAAATACACAACGGTCACCCTGGCATATCACAAGTGGAGCTCGATATCTCAACACTCCCCTCGGGGGGGGTCACTCATCATATGTAACCCTATCACGTGAGTTCAACAGAAGGATATTTTTTATTTATAAAATTTACAGAAATAAATATACATAAGGGACTATTTAAAATAGTTTTGGAAAAAATTTACAGATTTGTATAAAAAAGGGGCACATTTTATTGATGAAAAATTTACAGATAAGGGATTTTAGAAATAGGCCTTGAACGCACGTGGTATAGAGGGTTTATATATAGTGATCCCCCCGAGACACTCCCCCTTGAGCTCAATCCCAATTCTTACACACCAAGCAGGTCTCTGAACTTGCGCAGCTTCTCTGCGCCCAATGCCTTCGTAAATATGTCAGCCATCTGATCCTCTGTGCTGACATAAACTAGATCAATAAGACCTAGTAAAACCTTCTCCCACACATAGTGATAATGCACCTCAATGTGCTTTGCCCTAGCATGATAGACTGGGTTATTTGCCAAGTGTATACTGCTCATGTTGTCACAATAAATGACCACTGGCCCATCTGTAGACTGATGCATATCATAAAGTAGCTTATGCAACCAATCTACCTCACATGCAGCCATTGCTGCACCCCTGTACTCAGCCTCTGTGCTCGACAAGGCAACTGTAGGCTGTTTCTTATTGCTCCAAGTGACTGCAGCACTCCCAAAAGAGAATACATATCCACTAGTAGATCGTCTATTAGAAGTACTACCAGCCCAAACAGCATTAGTGTATCCATGCAACTATATCTGAACCCAAGCCTCATAAAATAGTCCATATTAGTCTGGCCTGGTAATAGTCATATAAATCAAACTTCCTACTATGCGTCTATACATAGTAGGGTCTTCCAGAAGCTCACCTGCATCTGTGCTCAGCTTCACATTCTGCTCCAAAGGAACTAAAATAGGCTTACAGCCTGTCATCCCATATTTGGACAGCATGTCCAATCCATACTGCCTCTGCAAGAGCTGTATCCCACTTGGTGATCTAATAACCTCAATGCCCAAGAAATAACGCAACTCTCCCAAATCCTTCATCTCAAACTTCTGCTTCAATAGCATTTTCACATGAAGGATATCTTCATCACTATCACCTATGATGATCAAATCATCAACATAAATGACAAGCAGCATAATCCCTTTCTCTGTTTTTCTCACATAGAGTGAGAAATTTGCCTTGGAAATTTGAAAGCCAATAGTGACAAGATATTGTCCTATCTTGTCAGACCATGCTCTAGGTGCTTGCTTCAAGCCATACAAGGTTTTCTTCAACCTGCAAACAAACTCAGGATGAATAGCATGAACATAACCTGCTGGCTACTCCATAAAAACCTCTTCTTGCAAATCACCATGCAAGAAGGCATTCTTTACATCCATCTGATGTAAAGATCATCCCTTTGATGCAGCCATAGCAATGACTGCTCTTACCGTTGCCATCCTTGCAACCAAACTGAATGTTTCTTCATAATCAATGCCATATGTCTATGCATACCCCTTGACAACTAATCTTGCCTTGTATCTATTCACAGAACCATTTGCATTGTGCTTGATCTTATAAACCCACTTATAGCCAATTGCATTCTTGTTTTTAGGCAAAGACACCAATTCCCATGTAGCATTTTCTTCCAAGGCATCCATTTCTTCATCCATGGCTTTCTCCCATTTTTCATTTCCCATGGCTTGCTCAAAAGAAGTGGGTTCTGGTTCCTGTATCACTTTGACCATATAGGCATAGTGAATGGCTATAAATCATCATATTTCAGCCTATCCACAAGATACCTAGCTCTGGTAGACTTGCGCAAAAAAGGCTCACTTCTAGGTGTTCTCAAACCATCCCTGGTCTTCCTTACTCCAGGTGTAACAATAGAAGGAATACCCAACTCATCATCAATGCTATGTTCTAAGCCACTGGATTCACCATCCACATAAGAGTGACCTGCATTCACATCAAACATGGGCTGATCTACCTTCTCTTTTCCTTTTCGTGATACCTACGTACCACTATCTACATTGCTTTGAGGAGATTCTCTTGATCTCAATCTGCCTGTCCATGGCGAAGTATGTGAACCACTGCTAGAGGACACTGCAAGTCCACTAATATTTTGTGATTGCTGCTGTGAACTTTGTGCAGCATTACCATTTTGTGCATCTATATCAATCATCACATTTACTGGTTTATACCATCTGCTCATCTCATCAAAAACAACATCTCTACTCACTGTAAACTTATGAGAAGAAGGGTTATAGCATCTATACCCTTTCTCCTGTAGAGAATAACCAATAAAGACGCACTTCACAGCTTTTGGATCCAACTTGGACCTCAACTCGTCTGGCACATGAACATAGGCAATGCAACCAAAAATTTTCAAATGAGAAATGTCTGGTTTCCTACCAGTATACATCTCCTCTGGTGTCATGCCATGTATTGCTGCAGTGGGAGTCCTGTTCATTATGTAAACTGCTATAGCAACTGCTTCAGCCCAATAATAATCTGGTAGATCTTTTTCATTTAGCATGGCTCGAGATACCTCTCCAATATGCCTGTTTTTCCTTTCTGCAAGTCCATTTTGCTGTGGGGTATGACTGCATGAATATTGTTGCTTTATGCCATGCTCCTGCAGGAACCTTGCAAACTCATTTGAGAGGTACTCTCCCCCTCCATCTGACCTTAGGCATTTTATTTACAGGCCTGTTTCTTTTTCAACCATACCTTTAAAAGCTTTGAAGTGCCCAAACACTTCACTTTTCTTTTTCATAAAATACACCCAAACTTTTCTGCTGAAGTCATCAATAAAAGTGACAAAATAGTGACAGCCTCCAATAGATGCAGCTTTAGTAGTCCACACATCAGAGTGGATTAATTCCAATGGCTTTTTACTCTCTTGAACATGCCTAGGAAATGGTTTCCTTGCCTGTTTTCCAAATTGACAGGCTTCACAAACCTTATGCATTTTTGCAACCTTGAATTTAGGCAATCCTGCAATAAATTTTTGGGCTTGCATTGATTTAAGTCACTATATATTAACATGACGAATGCATTTATGCTAGATATCAATATCTGCAACTACACCGGTCCCATGTGCAAACATTTCTGCACTCAATTCAGGCATGTCCGCATCCAATGTAAACATCCTGCCCTTCTTCTTCCCGTTTGCTATCAAGTGACTGTCATTTTTCATATCCTCAACAAAGCATCCATGAGGATTAAATCTGACCTGCAAGCCCTGCTCAACCATTTGACCAACAAAAACCAGATTCTTTGTGATGTTCGGGACATGAAATACATCAGACAGGTATTTCTTTTTCCCATCCTGCATAGACAAAGGAATTTTACCAATCTGCACAATAGGATGTGCAGTATCATCACCAGTCTCCACAAATCTTGGTTTTTCCATTTTCCTTGCATCCTGCATCCATTCTGCATGACTTGTCATGTGGTTTGACCTCGGGGGGTTCACTATGTATAAACCCTCTATATCACGTGTGTTCAAGGCCTATATTCAAAATCCCTTATCTGTAAATTTTTTCATTAATAAAATGTACCCCTTTTCTATACAAATATGTAAATTTTTTCCAAAACTATTTTAAATAGTCCCTTATGTATATTTATTTCTGTAAATTTTAGGAATAAAAAATATCCTTCTGTTGAACTCACGTGATAGGGTTACATATGATGAGTGACCCCCCTGAGGGTTTGATGCACCTGAGTCAACATACCACACATCATTTCGTTCTACTCCACTTGTCACAGAATTGGTCATGTGATGCACCATAAATAGATGCTCATTTCTGACATCACCCTGTCTACTAGAAGATGCATAATTACCTTGCTTCAATTTTCCATTCATAATGTCCTTCTGCTTTTTGTAGCAATCCTTAGCCATATGACCCATTTTACCACAGTAGTAGCATCCAACATTGTTGTTTGCATTTTGGCCTCTCTGCCATCCACCATGGCCTCTTTGGCTCCCCCGGCCTCTAGAGTTACCACGTCCTCCTCCATAGGACTGGTTTTCTTGAGTTTGCTGCATATTCTGATTTCTACCATGGCCTACAGATCGGCCTCCTCTACCTGTGCCTCTACCTCTTCCAGCATTTGAGTAGAAGACAGTTTCTTTTGAAGTTTCTCCTAAAGAAGATGCACCCCCATTTCTCTGCTCTTCATAAATTAGAAGAGCAAACAACTCTTCAAAATCAAGAAATTTTTCACGGACGGCAATGGATGTCCGGAACTGTGCATAATCCTTTCCTAGACCATTCAAGGTCACAGAAACTAGATCATCATCTTCCACTGGCGACCCAATGGAAGCAAGTGCATCTGCAATTTTCTTCACCTTCATGTGGTAGTCATTTATGCTCAAATTTTCTCTTTGCACATTGTGCAACTACTGTTTGAGCTGCATTTTCCTGGCTTGCGTATTTGTGCTGTACATTTTTGCCAAAGTATCCCATGCCTCCTTTGGCATACTTGCATCCTGAATATGCACAATCATAGAATCCAAAATACTAAGCCAATATATAACTTTTCTGGCTCTCTCATGCCATCCTTTAAATGCTTGCATTTCCTATTGATTGGGAACATTAGGAAGAACTGGTTCTTCTTCATTTCCTGTAATGAACTCCCAATAGCCTTTTCCCATAAGGAAATTCTTCATTCTAAACTTACATGCTTGGAAGTTGTTCTTGTCAAGCTTTTCTGTGACAATCTGTGAAAGAGAATCAAACGCCATTACAGAACACTGCAAAATATTCTGTCACTGCAAAAAACATAGCTTTTGCCTCACACGGGCAGATCTGCAAAACTGACGAAAGTGGTATTTGACCACACAGTCACTTCCTAGTGACGATTTTGCATCAACAGGCAACAAGCATGATTCTGCAACTTCCATTATCTCTGCACATAGGCATACGATGCAATTTCTGTGGTAACTTTTCACTGACCAGCCGAGCAGTGGTCGCACAGCAAAAACAGGGCCTTTTTCTGAGTGCCTGCGAAGAACTTCCACCTTCAAAACGGGCTCCGAAACGGCCTGGAATCAGAAAAATAAAGTTACCAAGGGATTAGCCTACTCACATAGCATATACTGCCCTCTCCCCACACCGCGAAGGGCATCTCAATCTGAGACAGTGCACTCTTGCACTTCTGGCTGTGCTACCTGCGTAGATTTGCTCCCAAACTCGAGATCGGAAAGCACCACTGGTCCTCTTACCAGGACACCGCAAACTTGGTTTGCTTTCTTGAGATCCTTACCACGAACAAGGCTCTAATACCATGTGAAGATAGTGGGAGAGAGGGAAGGAGTCTCACTTGCGGCTTTCTCACATACACAATGGGGGAATACACACACAGGTGGAGGCTGAAAACAGTTTTTCTCTTCTTAGTTGTGAAATCCAAAAGAATTCTCGTACAAAGAAAATGGAAGAACCCTATATGTGGGTCTCAAACCAAACTCAACTAACTAAGGTGGCATACTAACTGAGCCACAAACTAGAGTAGATAAGGATAGCTGTCATCTAGTTATTATTCATGGGCGGTGTACCAACCGCATCTGCAGCTAACAAGTCGATGACATAAATACACAACGGTCACCCTGGCATATCACGAGTGGAGCTCGATATCTCAACAAGAACATTGCGCGCGCACACACACACACACAAAAGAGAGAGAGAGAGCATCATTGCCATCATTCTAACTTGATGCCCACTTGTGCCATTTCTTTTCGTCATCCATCAATCGGCTGTTGAAATGGGCAGTCTCACAATCACTCCATGAATAGGTAGTGACAAACTTGTCCATGACCCTCCTTGTAAAGCAAGTAGTACATAGTCCTCTGTATCTTGCAATTGAGCTACATGCCACAATACAATCCTAAAGTTTTGTAAGCACCACTCTAGGAAAGGTAGTGCATCCTCATAAAGACATGCATAACATCTTTAGACTCATTGACAACTTGGACCAAGCTGTGAGAACTATGATAAAATTAACTTTGAAACTTGTTATAGGCTTGCAACAGAATCCTTGTCATGTCAAGTACAAGGCATTTGCTGGGTTGCCATGGGTACCACTTTGTGATTGATGTGGTCCAACATCATCATTAGGAAACAAGGGAGCTCATTTTGGGGCCTTTTAGCCAAGAAATAAAATATCCCTCCACCAATCAAAGAAGGGCCAATGTAACGTTGAAAATTTTAGAAAAAGGAAAACAAAAGAAATACGGTCGAGTTTGCATTCAATGAGGACACTTGAACTACTCTATTATCTCTGATGTACTGTGCAAATTTTGATATTTTTGACATCACTGGTGCATCTGAAGCGGGAAAAACCTCCGAAAAGGCTTTTAAAATGCCAAAAACGAGCCCTCGGAGGTGTAGAAAAAGCCTAAAAGGCCCAGAAAGTAACCCGTACAAATAAAACAGATTTGACAAGTTGGATTCAGATTCCGAGTGTTTTGGCCTGCTCCGAACGTGTTGGTGATGTCAGAAATAGCAAATTTTGCACTGTACGTCAGTGGGGTTATGTCATATTTTATTATTTTAGAGGAAAAAAATTGAAGAAATTGTGAATTTCTCTCAGGGCCCCAAAAGGAGCTCCCTTTTTTCCAAATCGGGTTCAAGTTGTGAGGATGAGGAATCTTCATCAAGTGGTGATGAGGAAATGTTGCAATCCAATGATGAGGACTTCTTGCAAGGTGATGATGGTGGCAAGGGGATGTCAAAGATTTGTGATGAGGGGACAATATGCCACAAAGATATCTACAATTTCTCAACATCTACTTGCCTTGCGTTTGCCTTCTAAACATTGACTCACCCTACACCCACCTTCCCGACATCTACTGGCTTTACATCCAACTTTCCTACACCCACCTTCTCTACTATGGGGATTAAAGGCAACTATGCCTTAACCCCGATTATGTACAATACTCAAACACATATATATATAACATAAAATCAACTCGTCGCACAATGGTTTTTAACTGACAAGGGAGTTTCAACATAACAAATAGCAAGGGAATTTTTCCATTTATATCATGAACGATAACAGATGTGGATTCCTAAGTTACCTTGAAGGTCAAGAGCTGAGTGCACATGCCGTAGCAGATTATATTCTAGCTGGCACCTGGATCAATGAATGCATCGGCTGTATAAGTTGATTTTACATAATTAAAAATTGTCTTGCACCCTTGTGGGAGAAATTGTCATGTCTTCCATGGGGTGTAACCCTTCCATGGATGCTTTATAAATAGATATAAGTCCTAAATTATCTACCTGAGCTTGATCTTGTATGGCTCCCTGCTTCATACGAGCAACCTCCAATTTGACCTCCTTTTCCCAGTGGATGGCCTGTAAGGTCTGCAATGTTAAAGGACCATAGTAGTGCTTATGCTCACTATCATTGATGTAGCTATCCATCTCCGTGCTGTCAAGAATTGCAATTTGACAAGACCATTGTGGCGTGATTTCTACCACCCGATAGGGCCCCATGCCATGATACTTGATCTTGCGCTTGGTGTTTCTAATGCTATATAGAAGAGTGAGATCACCTTTAAGTTCTTATTGTGCAAGATGCAATCAAACCTTTTTTTTGGGTGCAACGTCTCCACCTTCATGCTAGCATATGATAGCATCCAAAAATGAAAAGAAAAAAAGAAATCAGAATAGTATGTGCTATGTGAGCATAGTAACCACATAGCAGAAGCATGTACAATGAGCACAACTTACTAGATCCTATACATATCGTGGATTTCTCCCTCTTTAGTTGTGGGTCATCCTTCACCTTTGGGAATAAAACCTAGGAGACAAGCCAAAAGGAAGAGGAAGGAAATCTGAAGAAGGGAAAGTCCAACTCGATCAAAGACTAGTCGATCAAAAGATGACTGTGTAAAGAACTGTGTGTATGGATGTGTGCTGAACATGTCATAAGTCACTGTGGACTATGTAGCTGCTCTGAGGAAGAGGCATCTGGATGTGAAGCTAGTTAATGTAGCTATGGCAATGTGACCTGGTAGGTTGTGACATACAAGAGTGTCACCGACCCAAAAGAAGTGACAGCAATGTGTGAGGGTGTCGAATGCTGATGTAGGGACTGATCTAAAGTCGTGGATCCAACCACTAATTTGCATCAATTATGGACTGTATACAATAGCCATAAGTGCATGATGAAACACTAAGTCTCCCCAAGTTGCACTATGGCTAAACCTGATAATGTCTACTGCACTGGGGTAGGACCGCTCTAATGCATAGGTATGCTCATGATGAGGAATGATATGTTGATCAAAAGAGGTGGTGGTGATAACTGGATCCAAGGGTGGTGCAATGCAGCATGACTGAGCTGATGCTAGAATGTCCTGAAGATTGATCTGCTGATCTGTGCTGCTAAAGGGAACTGAGCCCAAGGTATGCACTGTGTGAGAGGTGAAAGCATCAATGATGGAGATCAAAATGGTATGACCTAAAGAGCTAGATGCATTGTGGCATGTATCTCCACATATAGCCGGAGATGTGAGTGCCTCATACTGATGAGGACTTACTTGCTTTAAGACTGCATGATCAATGTTGAACTCCTACTAAGTATCTACATTTGTGGCAAAGGATGGAGTCAGATCCATGCAGTAGGATGATGTCTATGCATCACAAGAATCAGTATGAGCTAATGTCGATGGGATGCCTTGTACTGAGGACTTACTGTCGAATGTGACTCATGATGAGGGCTTACTACCAAATGTGCCTCATGCTGAGGGCTTATCGAGGAATGTGCCTCGTTTTGAGCGCTTACTGAGAAGTGTGTGTCATGCTGAGGGCTTACCAAGGAATGTGCATGATAAAAAACTATGGGTTGATCCATGCTAACATGTGGAACATTTGCAACTAATCTATCAAGGCCAATGAGGCTTGAGTCAAAATCATACACTGGTGCATAACCTGTGGCAATAAATGATCAAAGTAGGTTCTCTTTCCACTCATGGATATTTTTCGAAGTCATGAGACTGGTGTATCATCAATTGTGTGATGTGAAGATATCCATGATGGAGGTGGTCTAGTGCTCTATGCAAGAGGCTTACTAGTGTACCAGCGAGAGTGTCTATTCATGAGAACACTATGTGTGAGCTTCCAGTAGGGGGCTTACACTTAACTATCAAAACCAAGTCATGTGAGAATTGTTGTGTGCCAAGGATCAAGCTTGTAGTAGAATGATGACAACTGTGTGTTGGACATAGCCAAGAGGTTGTACAAGGCTGATGTATGTGTATCGGAACCAATGCCAAAAATAATCAACAAATGTGACTGTGCATGGGTGGCATCTATGTGTGCAAGAAGTATGCAACCATCCTAAATTTGAGAGGAAGATAACTCTACCAAGTGTCACACTGAGGTGCTAAAGTGCCAAATGCCAAGAGACTAAGATGGTGTCAGTGTGTGAATGTGTATCTGATAATAGATTCGAAGGGACTGATGTCAATGGAGAACTAATAGGGTAATGTGGCATGGCTTGCTTGTCTTGGTGGAGTTGGATCTCCTCTATGACAGCGGTCCTAGCCTACAGCTAGACTACAAGCATCAAATGCAGCAAATGAATTTTATCTTGATTCATTAAGTGTTGGGTGTGCTGTAGTGGATCAGGAGGCGATTCCGATGATGAGGATTCAATGATTTTGGCCTATGAAAATGTCATATGTGAAATCTAATAGATGCATAGAGTGTGAGCTAATGAGCAATTTTGCTTTTTGAATCACCTCCGAATTCCCTCTGGATCAAAAGTTATGGCTCTCGGAAGAATGGGCCAAAATTCATCCCAAGAGGAGGATTAAAAATGATGATGTGGCATGGAGGGTGATGTGGTAGACTGAGGGTCAGATGCTAGATAAACTATGTGCCGGTGTGGAGAAAACTGTGCCTGGATGGCACTCTACCACATGGCAATGTTGATTGGGCATGGTGATTGGGCAGGTGAGGTGGCTAGTGACTAAACCAAGGGGAACTCCACCTAACCCTAGCTAGATTCTATTTGCCATGTGTCACCAAACTAACTTGGCTAGGGTTAGCTGAGCCTTGACACATGCCAAAGTTCTAACCACTAACTAACTAACCCTTTACACCACTGACCCCACCTTGTCGAACCAAGGTTAACTGAACTTAACCACGGTGAAGATGTATCCTATTACGTGACTTTTTGCTAAGGTCTTGAGACCTTGGTCTATGAAGAGGAGAGAACAACAATGGTGATGGAGATGTAGAGGCTGATGGCGTGACAACAATGAAGACGGAGTGTGGTGGTTGCCTTGTAGTATCAAGAGTTTTTGCATTGGAGCTGAAGGGCATGGGAGCTTAGTTGCCGATCATTGGTGTTGTAGAGACATGGTCATTTGAAGATGCGGGAGGTCGAGTGCGTTGTTGTGGGCATTGCTGGCGGAATCCATCTGGACATGTTGGAGTAGAGGTCAGACAAGTCATTGCTGTTGTAGCATTGTGGATCTCACTCCACAGTCCGACTAGATGGTTGAAGATGTAGCTTACTCGAGACCGGTTTGTGCACTACCACCGTGCTGATAGTAATTCAAGAGGCTCGTGGGGTCATAGATATGTTGAGCTACTCAGGAGGTCGTGTCTATGATTAGAGCGATGAGGAGGAGATCTTTGAAGTCATGGAGGCCCATTTGCTTAAAGGCTATAGAGGCACTTGAAGCGCTCTATTGTAGAAGGTGCTAAGGCATCTTGGAGGCTTGTCAAGGCATTGTTTTATTTGAAGGTTGGAGCTGCTCATCCGTGAAGCTAGTTGTGGCCGTTTTGAATATCACATCAGTAGGAAGAAACATTGATTGAGCATGATGATGGTTAGGTGAGGCTATGCCACTTGGGGCATAGAAGCTTATTATGTGTACAAGCCGCCAGAAGCAGGAGCCACTAGGGAGCCATCAATCTATGTAGGAGGTGCTATGTTGCTCCATCTCGATGGGGCATGCTGGAGTCTCTGGCTATCACTTGCTTTAGAATTGTGTGGGCTCTTGGTTAGGAGAAGTTGGGTTGCACCCTTAGGTCCGTGAGCTTTGGAGCTGCTAAGCCTTGGAATCTTCTTGGAACCAAGGTTGGCTTTAGCTGTCATTGGATTTGCTAAGCCTTGGAAGCTTCTTGGGACCGAGATTGGCTACAGTTGTCGCTGGAGCCTAGTCAAAGGAGTCATAGAGCTGCTTGATCACTCTACCTCTCAACGTTTTCTCATAGAGAGGGAAACCTAAAAAATGAACCTTCCAAAACACTAACTCCTCAAACTTCATGAAATGAACCTCTCATAACATGGATCTCTCTCTTTTCTCACAAGTAAGAACAAAAATCATCTCTCACATAATCCTCTCAAAGATTGCAGGACACTAAAATGACCATAACTCCCTATCCATAGCTCCGAATGGTGAGCTTTTTGATGCAAATCAGAGAGGGGAATGAGCTCTACGAGATGGAACTATCAAAGAAAGAAGATGCCTCAAATGGAAGGCTTGGGTTCCTTAATGAGACAAGGGCTTATAGTCTCTCTCAAATGAAAACTCTTTCAATGGAAGATGACTCATGCAAGGAGGGCTTGACACTCATGAAGGGAGTGAAGCACCATCAACTCTAATACCATGATATTGGAAGTGAGAGAGGGAGAGAGAGAGAGGAGTGCACATGATATAGCTACCTATACACTAAGTGTATTGACAATGAACATGAAGATATGCATGTGAACCCCTTAGGGATAGGGTTTTCCCCTATGACCTAAGTGGATAGTGCAATTTACACTATCTTTAACATATTCTAATCTTGCCATTGTTTTTTAGCACTATAATGATGGGAGAAATACAATATGTATGCTTGATCTCATATATGAACCCAATGTCGATCAACTTTTGTATCTCCTATCGGATGATCATCACATACTTTGGGTTCATAGGGTTGGGTCGTTGCTATACTAGTCTAATGTCATCCATCATAGGGATGGTATGTTGTAATAATTTTGACGGCACACCCTTCATGTCCATATA